>NW_015391170.1:60083-61137 GCF_001527695.2 Protobothrops mucrosquamatus
GACATTGTCCACTCCCTTATTGTAGGGTCATGGTTCACATCTTCCAATCAACTTGAAAGATATAATTTACTTCCGGTTTCTTTCTCCCGGGCTATCCCTATGCTCCTCCCTCTCTCCTAGTTGCTGGTTTAACTATATATATACCAGACAGTTCTGCACATTGTCAAAGCAAGAATATACAGTATTTGCAGCGTTGACAACTTGTTTTGCACCATGAAACCTTATCAGTTGATAGAAATAAATAAGGTTTTTTAATATAAACAAATAAAACTAGAACAACAAAGGTAGGCAATTTGCCAGGAATCTGGAACAGGGAACTGAACAATCTGAGGCTTCAGGGCTGAATGAATGCCCGAAATTCAGTTTTAATGTTTGTGGGTGTTTTTTTTAATCTTTGCCCCCAAATGAGGAACCTTCTCAGATATGAAGAGGGAAGCGATTCGGCTGCAGGTGGAGGTGAGTCTGTGACCAAAAGGGGGGTTTCAAGGGGGGCTTTTCTCCCAGACCCCCAAAATTGGATGAACAAATGACTCTGAATAAAGAATAAAAAGAACTAAAAGAGAGACAGGGCACAGCAGATGAAAGAGCCTTCCCTGATTCCCTTTTCCAGACCTTTGGAAGTTCACTTTTTATCCTAAAATCCCAAAGGCCCCAGAGGTGAAGGGAGCCCCTCCCCCTCCTTGCCTTCCGGAAAGGGGTGAAAAGGGGGTTCTGGGGCTTTGCTTGGGGGGCACAGAGGAGGAGGCAGCCGTGGGGCCGGTCAGCCTCCTGAAGCCCCCCCCCCTTTTCATGAACTTTTATCAGTGGATTTTAATCACTCCTGCCTTTTAAATCTTAAATTGTATAGACTATTTTGATGGTTTTATATTTTATGTGTATACTATGCAAAGTGCCTCTGTGGGAGAGAGAGACTGTTTTAAAAGTTGATAAGTAAATCAATAAATATTATTTAATAAAAATATATTGAAATATTATATAGCATACAGTATAGATTATTATTGAAATATATCCATATACTGGGCAAGAGACACACCAGAAAAGTATAATATTTGGT
>NW_015391170.1:65135-66484 GCF_001527695.2 Protobothrops mucrosquamatus
ATTTGGTATAATATTCTGGAAAGAAGTTTTTCTGGGCAGGGGAAACTTTGGACCTTGGGAAGAGAGAAAGATGATGGGACTGATGGGAAGGAGAGGAATATAGTTCTTCCCTTTTGCATGTTTCATTGTCATCATTGAAGAATTTGAAACTTTTTAAAGGTAATTTAATTTTTAACCTTATTTTTTATACATTTTTTTTATTTAGGGATGATGTTATATCGTAGCCCATCCAGATCCCCGCTTTGAGGGAGGCGAAGGGATTAGGAGTATCCATAAATAGCAAGAAATACCAATGCATAAATTTCATAGATCGGAGAGCACAGAATACAAAAGGGGGAAATCTTTATCCGGGAGAGTCCTAATAAATGAAATGAAAAAAAGGGGGGGGGTCCCTGCATTTCCTCCCTCCCCATGGAACTCCCCCTCCCGCACACACCTCTCCGGACAACCACGGAATTGCTCTGGAAAACCTTGTAGTTGTGTCGGCAGAAGCGATCCACTTGGTTCTTCTTGTACTGCATGAAGGCCTTATCGCTGTTCCACTGGTCCACAATCGGCTGCCCCAACGGAGTGACGGCCACGTACTTCCCGAGGTCGCTGTCGAAGTAGTCGATCTCCTGCCGGTCGTAGATGTACCGCTCCAGGAACCTCACCCGCTGCGTCCCGTTGAAGAAATGGCAATCGGACTTCCACTGGAGCAGGAAATGGGCTGCGGGGGGGGGGGGTGGAGCAGAAAGAAGAAAGACCTGAGGAGGGACTCCAGGGCCCATGGTTCCCAGTGGCTACTAGAGGAGGGGCGGAGCGACGGGAAGGCGGAGTGATGGGAGACCAGCCGCGAGGGACTGCCAGAAGACGCCCCCTGGAGGAGGGATGGGGAACCGTCGGTCCCAGCGGGATTTCCCCCTTGGTGGGGGTCTGGAGGGGGGGAGGAAAATGAGGGAGGGGGGAAGAGCTTCCTGAGGGACCCCCCCTCCTTCTCCCCAGGGTGGAAAAAGGCAGGCAGAAGTTCAGCCGGTCCAGGCCTCCGTCTGTCTGCAGGGAACGCTGGATCCCGGTGGGGCCTCTTTGCCCCCCCTTCCCAAACCGGTATGAAATATGGGGGGAGGGAAGAGACCCCCCCTCTGGGCTGGAGGGAAAATAATATCCAAGTTTCTCTCTCCCTCTTCCTTTTGGGAGCAGAAGGGAAGGGGCTCACCACAAGGATACCCACACCCATGCTCCTGGGCTCTCCCCACCCTTCAAGCCCCACCTTCCCTTCCTCCCCCCATCTTCAGCCCTACAAGCTGCCTTTGGATGCTGTTTGAGGCCTCTTTCCTGTCCCCTTCCCCAAAAGACCCCCCTGCAGCCCC
>NW_015391170.1:69219-73628 GCF_001527695.2 Protobothrops mucrosquamatus
TGCAAGAAACCTCGGGGCTCGGGCGCTAATTCGGGGTCCGCAAGGTCCCCCTCCCACCCAACCACGGGGGGGAGGGGCGAGAGAGGAGCCCGGCTGCCTCTTATCCCACTTGGGCTGCCTTCCCGCGACCCCCGCCCCACCTCGGCCACAACCAGGGAAGAGAGGAGGGGGCTCCCTCTCCGTCCTGCGGGGGGGGGAATGAGGCGAGGCAGGGGCGGAGACCACGCGGAGATCGAGGCTCCCGCAGTCTTCCGTCTCTCTTGCCCTCGACCCCTTTCCCCACTTCTGGGGTCCCAGCCCCTTTCTTCCCCCCACCCCCAGGGTCTCTGACGGCCCCCCCAGCCCCTCTCCTCCCTCGACGAGCCCCCTCCTTACCGGGGGTCTCCTTCCCCCCTTCGCTTCCGGGGATCCGGGCCAGCGCCCCCGCCAGCAGCAGCAGCAGCAGCAGCAGGGGGAGCCCAGCGGAGCCCATGGAGGCCGCCCCACAAGCGCCCCCAGAGAGACGAGAGACAGAGACGCGGAGGCTCCCAGCCCCAGAGGCGGAATCGGGGGGTCTGGATTGAGGGGGGAGGGGGCGTTTCCCTCGGACTTCGGACCTGGGAGGGCCCAGGAAAGCGGAGGGACCAATGGGAATTCTCCCTTCTGCAGCGTCATCGGTCTCCGGGCAGAGCCTCCCTCGACTTCACCCGATGGAGGAGATAGTTCGGCGCAGAGAGCGAAGCGGAGAAAGTGGGAGGGGGGTCTTTTCAGTCTTGGGGGGGGGGACTGCAGCTTCGGGGCGGGGGATATTTCATGACAGCTCCGCAGGGGAGTGTGCACTTCCTTTGGGGCCCCCGTATGATTCTCAAACCGTCTCCCTTTCTTGGGTCTGGCCAGTTTTAAAAAAAAGAAGAAACATGGGCGACATGATAGCAGAATTCCAGAATTTGAGGGGCTGCCCCAAGGAAGAGGAGGGGGTCACGTTACTCTCCAAAGCACCGGAGGGAAGGATGAGAAACAATGGTTGGAAACTGATCAAAGAGAGAAGCAACCTGGAATTAAGGAGGAAATTCCAAACAGTGAGGACAATTAACCAATGGAACAACCTGCCTCCAGAAATCGTGGGTGCTCCATCATTGGAGACTTTTAAGAAGAGATTAGACCACTAGACGGTCACTTGTCTGAGATGGTACCATGGGTTCTCCTGCTTGAGCAGGGGGCTGGACTAGAAGACCTCCAAGGTCCCTTCCAGCTCTATTCTATTCTATTATTCTATTCTATTCTATTCTATTCTATTCTATTCTATTCTATTCTATTCTATTCTATTCTATATTCTATATTCTATATTCTATATTCTATATTCTATTTTATATTATATTCTATATTCTATATTCTATATTCTATATTCTATATTCTATATTCTATATTCTATATTCTATCCTATCCTATCCTATCCTATCCTATTCTTTGTGCCCCTGGACTGGAGGGGTGGACTAGATGCCCTTTTAGTTCCCACAGGGCCCAGGCGGAACCCAGGCTGGAGCTGCCGAACTTGAGGGGCTCCTCTGGGCTCCTCCCTTCCAATATGGAAGGAGGAAGCCCCCAGTAGTTGCATTGGATGAAAAGAAGGGAGGAGCAGCCCCACAGGCAGCCAGGATTTGGGGGGTCACACACAAACCCCCCAATCTGAAGGGAAGCTGCGGGAAACCCTCAGCTAATCCAGGAAGGACAGAGTCTTTAGGGATCCCTCCTGGTCCAGCTGGATCCTCTCACCATCCTCCCCTCTTCCCGGGGGGGGGGGATTTCCCCTTTCCCAAAGCCTCTCTTGGGGGTCACACCCCCTTTCTGCTCCTTCCCCACAAACATCGGGGGTCCCTCCCAGCCTTCCCCCTGCCCTCCCCCTCCTTACCGGGGGGGTTCCTTGGCCCCCTCCCTCCCAGGGATCAGGCCAGCGCCCCCACCAGGAAAAGCAGGGGGAGCCCAGCAGAGCCCATGGACGCTCCCAGCCCCAGAGGCGGAATCGGTGGGCCTGGATTGGGGGGGAGGGAGCATTTTTTTTCTCTCAAAGTCAGTCTTGGGAATGCCCAGAGATCCGGAAGAACCAATGGGAATTCTCCTTTCTGTGGCGTCATCGGTCTCCGGGCAGAGTCTCTCTCGACTTCACCCGATGGAAGAGGCTGTCCGGCGCAGAGCGAGAAGCGGAGAAAGGGGGGGGGGAGTGTTTGGGGGGGGGATTTTATGGGGAGAGAAATCAGCCCTGAAAGAAAAAGAAAAAAGAAGAAAAAAATATCCATATCCATGGACAGGATGTATAAGAGGATCTGAGCAGATTTTCTTCCTTCTAGAATATCTCAATATTATTTTAAGAAGGATGGAAGGATGCACCGTATATTAAATAAAATAAATTTATAACACCTAATTATAACCTGGAATATTGATAGAAATTCCGTGGACTTCAGTCATCCTAGCACCGTAATGTATAGGATTACAGCCCTAACCATTAAAGTCTGAAAACCTTCCCCCCCCCCAAACTATCCAAAAAACCAGACAGTCTTTTTCTTATGTTTCCTTAAATCAAGAGAAAACATTTTTTCTTGTCTTCTCTGGAGATTCGGGTTGTGGTCAGTTACGCAAAGGCGGGTCAGGCAGATCCTCCATTCCCGATTCTCCTCAAAAGAGCTTTGGGGGTCCAGAGGGGGCCTGGATCCTTCCCAGGGATGGGGGGGCTGGAGGGGTCAAACTCCCCCCTGGCCCAGCACCAGCCCCGGCAGGCCAGAGCCGAGTCTCCCCGCCCCTACAGCCGAAGGAGGCGGCAGAGTCCGAATCTGCCCCCCAGTTGTGTGTCTGGACACAGCCGGTCGCACAAAGTCTGTCCCAGATCCAGGCAGCCTCTGGGGGGGAGGGGCGTCCATCGCTCGCCTGACCCGGGCAGAACCTCTGGGCTCCTTTCCTGCTTCCCCCCCCCCCCCCAATATTGTGATTTTTCTCCAAGTTCTCCCTGACACTCCCAGCCCTACACAAACACACACACACACACACACACACACACAGCAACTCCAGAAGAGGCGCTTGAGTCCAGCTTCCTCCCCCCCCCGCCCCCGGCCTGAAGCGCTGGGCTCCCCCGAAGCGGAACCGAGAAACTGGCCCTGATCCATCAGGCAACAAGCCCGGATTCTTCCCCAAACCAAAGTCATATCAGGTCTTTTTCTTTGGAACACTTTAAAGGTTAAAATATTAAATTTCATAGCTGGATCAGGGAAGGGAACAATGGTCTCCAGAACACAGCCTGGCAGTTGAGGGAGGGCGGGCTCCTGCGTGAGGCGATCTGTGCTCTGATTGGTGGCTGCGGGTGTAAAGGGGGAGTTTCTCTTTTTCCCGCCTTTTTCTTCTGTGGGATCTGTCTGCCGTTTTGTGATTCACTTCACGATTTACCTCACGGTGTAGTGATGTGCCTGACTATCTTATCTGCTATAAATATAGATGTTAAATATATTTATTGATGTAAAACTACAAGTTTGTGCCAGTGTCTCCCACTTCATTCGGACTGCTGCTGCTCAGTTCCTCAACATTAAATCTTTTTAGTTGTGCCTTCCAGTCGTGGGTTTCATTCCACTAAGTTTCAGGAATTGCCACCATGACACTCCTGCCTTTGGGTTTCACGTTCACCCTGTTTATTCCTTGTACTTTGAGCGTTGGTGTGTAGAGGCATCCGAGTCCCTTTTGACTGACCCTGTGTTGGGTTTCTACATCCCCTCTTTTGTGCCAGAGTTCTTTTTTTGTCCCAAATTTCAAATATCTGTTGTATCCACAGCAAGGAGGTTTTCTTCAGGCACATATTTTTTTTAAAAAAGGGAAGAATTAACAAATGTTAAAGGAACATCTATCACTTGAGGAGAAACTCCCAAGGCAGGAGGGGAGGGAGGGGAGGGGTTCACCCCACTGCACAACAGTTGTGTATACACAGCCAGTCGCACAAAGAGGTCCCAGATCCAGGCAGCGCCTGATCAAAGCAGAACTGGACTCTTTTCACGTTTCCCCAGCAGGATTTTGATTTCCTCTGAGTTCCTCCTGCCCCCCCCCCAGCCCTCCACACACACACCCCACACACAAACACACAGAGGAACTTTGTTTCTTTCCGCAACCCACAACAGCTGAAGGAGTGCTGGAGTTTCGCTTTCCCCCTCCCCTGGCCTGAAGCGCTGGGCTCCCCCCGAAGCGGAACCGAGAACTGGCCCTGATCCATCAGGCAACAAGGCCGGATTCTTCCCCAGGGCAGCTCCGGGACTCTCCCGCTCCGCCCCACGGCTGAGTCTCCAGGTGGGGCGGCCCCCTCGGTCCTCTAGCTAGCCCCCCAGAAGAGGCTGAGGGGCCCCTCCCGACCCCCGAGGAGACCCCGGACAGCCCAGGGAACAAACCGAGGGAGGGTTGGA
>NW_015391171.1:0-4968 GCF_001527695.2 Protobothrops mucrosquamatus
AAATTTTATTTGCAGACCCTTCAGTCATATCAGCATGAATCAGTGTTATGTTTTTACATCGTTTGGGGAAGGTAAGGAAAGTAAAAATATAATGGAGAGAAAAAAATCAACACTTGATGTTTTTTGGACTTACTTTAGGGACGATCACAAGAAACAATCCCAAAGTTGTGAAATCTCAATACTTCCAATATGTGTGATGCACTCCAAAGCAGATGATATCTATTCCAAATTTCTCCCTTTCATTATGAAAAGAAATTAAGTAATGCTCCCAAACTGATCTGATCATTTCTTGTATTGATTCATTTGCCACAGAAGGCAATTTCTTTGCTTAAATTGAGAGAATAAATTCTGTTGCAGATGATAGAACTATAGACAGGGTCCTATAAGGAAATATCAGAACTTTGTACTGGACTAAAAGTCAAGGGATATCCCACAAAAAGCTTCTATTCCTTTCCCTGAGCTACCAGGAAAGCATCAAGCCCTTAAATCATTCAGTGAAACCTACAGTAAAAGAGGTTTGTACAGAACTTTGAATTAAAGACAAAATGACCTGACAGTGACTTTTCAGCCTAGCTTCTAAAGGGGAGAATTCTTTTGAGTTTTCTTCTACCATGGATTGAACAACAAACAACAAACACAACATAGAATTTAGAACCTGAAATATTAGTTCAGTTTACAAGGATATCCATGAAAGTACACTGTATTATTTTTCAAAAGAAATAGAGGAGAAAGAATAAGTGGGATTTTCCCCCTAATTAATCCAATTCCTGGAATTTTGTTTCTCAAAATACGAAGAATTTAGGGTGATAAAATAAGCAGCTAATACTGATCAGCAATGTTGAAGTAACATGTATGCTACTTTTCAAGATATTGAACTAAAAATGAAAAGTACGTCTATTTCATTAAACATCTTAAATCGTTTAGCCAATATCCATCAAATGTTCTATACATATCCCATTTTCCAATATGAGACCTTTTTTTGGACAGTTTTCTGAGTCTTCTTCTCACAGGTTTTTGGTACATATTAGTATACTGTCAAACCTTCAAAACACTCTGAATTCAGCCACATTTCTTCATTTTTCGGTTGCCACAGCAATGGGAGGGGAGAGATGCATTCCTATAGTTTAGTCAAAACAATAATTTTCTTGTGGGAACCAAGGTCAAGTAGCCTTAGTGAGCTACCGTTAGGAAGCCTGCCAAAGGTGTTAATTGGGGATTGTGACTTATGACACACTAAAGAGGTGGGAAGTTCAACTTTTACTTGGTAACCTTTTTTTTGGGGGGGGGGGGACTTTCAGTCTTCATTTCACCTTTGTTCCTGCTGATATTATGTAGCCATTAAAAGTGTTCTTTGAGGAAAGCAATTGCCTCAGAGTTCTTATTTCTACTGGTCTCATTTATCGGAACCATGACATATACATGGTAAAATGTTTGGTTTTGTATATGTGTCTATAAAGATGTTTTCTTTACAAAATTAAAATATAAACACAAAAAAGAATGTAGAATAAAATAGGAAGGAGAGATCGATAAAGAAAAAAATATTCAAAACAATATAAAAGAAAGAAAAGGATACTTAAAGAAGTATCTTCTGTTCAGCCATTATAAACCTGCTTGATACATTTCCTCCCCTCGGAATTAATAATAATAATAATAAAGTTGGAAGGGACCTTGGAGGTCATCTAGTCCAACCCCCCTGCTCAGGTAGGAAACCCTATACCATTTCGGACAAATGGCTGTCCAGTCTCTTCTTAAAAACTTCCAGTGTTGGCGCATTCACCGCTTCTGGAGGCAGGTTGTTCCACTGGTTAATTGTTCTAACTGTCAGGAAGTTTCTCCTTAGTTCTAGGTTGCTTCTCTCCTTGATTAGTTTCCATCCGTTGCTTCTTGTCCTGCCTTCAGGCACCTTGGACTCCCTCTTCTTTGTGGCATCCCCTGAGATATTGGAATACTGCTATCATGTCCCCCCTCGTCTTTCTCTTCATTAAACTAGACATACCCAATCCCAGCAGCCTTTCCTTATATGCTTTGGCCTCCAGTCCCCTGATCATCTTTGTTGCTCTTCTCTGTACTTCTCTGTAATTAAATTATGTCATTCCCCTTTTCCCTGATGCAACCCTTTTAAATTGGTAAATCCAGAAATTGTCATTCATTTTTATCCATTTTCAGGGGAAAAAAAACATATCAAGGCTTTCCTGTTCTTTATAAAAGCAGTTCTTTTTCTTTCCCTAATCAAAGAAGTCAATATAGCAATTTCAGCAAGTTGTTCCATCTTCATGGCCCACTCCTTCGTTGTGGGATAAAATTTGTATTGCTGAATCTATTTCATCGTTTTTTACACAGCTCCAATAGCTTTTGTCTCAACGTGCAGAGCCGGGTACAAAAATACTGAGATGAGTCAGCAGCTGTCACAGAATTGATCTGGAGATAGAATTCATTTCTGGCCTCATCTGCAGAAATTGTGGCCCGGTTTTTTACAGAGGCAGCATACCATTTGCCTCCACTGTTGACATTTATGGCTGAGACCCATTTGAGACCCTTCCCAGGAGGCTTTCTCACCCAATGCCATTCATTAGGCACAGAGATTAAGACACCTGTCACTTTGCAAACTAAGTTGAGAACATCTCCAGGTCTCACCACCGCTAGTCCAGATTCAGTGAACTGAATATTTGATAAGACCCCTTGGGAAAAAAAGACAGCAGTTGCTTATAAACATTACAAATTAGTAGAAGCACAAAAATCAGGAGAAGTTAGAAAGTTAGAAACCAGTCTATTTTGTTCCTTTTTGTTTTCTTCCTTTTTTTAGTTGCTGTCACCTATTTTGCTTTGTCCATTTTTTGCCCAAACAATTAGTCACTATACAGTGGAAACTTTGGCATTGAAATTTTGGCTTAAGATAGAAAGTTTTACAACAAATCTTTTATTGTAATTTGCAGTTGTTTGTTAATGATGTATTCAGCTTTGGGCGTAAAAGCTAAACATTCCTAGGTTGATTAACACTGACATTTCAAAACATAATTAACACTTACAAAAAATGGTTATCTCCCCCCCAATCTTTAAGAGTCTAAGTTATCTAAACATTAGAGTGTTAATACTCAATACTGCATAAATACCATCATAATAATATAATATAAAAACTCCCTTTTTATGACTCTATAATCCCTTAATTCAGGGTAAAGTCAGGAAGGCTAGATGGAGCTGATCATTTACTGGCCAGATGCCCTTCCTGATTCCAGGATATAACATGACATGGCATAGCATAGCATGGCATGGCATGGCATGGCATGGCATAGCCTAACCTAACCTAACTTAGCCTAGCCTAGCCTCACCTCACCTCGCCTCACCTAGCCTAGCCTAGCCTAGCCTAACCTAGCTAAGCATAGCTCAGCCCAACACAACATAACACAACACAACACAACACAACACAACATAACATAACATAACATAACATAACATTGCAATATAATGTAACGTAACGTAACATAACATGGGATCTTAAATCACCTATCATAATGTAACATAAACATAACATAACATAAATACAACATAACATAACATAACACAATAAAAGTATAAAATAATACAATATAATTAATGTAATATAAAGATATATTTTATAATTATGTAACAAAACAGATAACATGAAGAAGAACAATTTTCAGTCAACAGACCACATCATTAACCAAACAAATGTTTCTTCCTTTCCTACAATAACTGTATGCTTACATCTTGGAAGTACTGTGAAAGATAATATAAATAACCATAGTGGCATGATGTCAAGATGTTTCAGTGAGGCCTTTCAATTCAAGATGAATTCAAGCTGTCCTTCTGCATGAAATTCTTTTTCAGGTGGAATGTTTCTAGTGACTTCTGTAGGAATTTGCATGAGCTCCTCCTCCAGGGGCTGATGAGAAGTAAAATAAAAGCTTGATCATGGATCTTTTCATCTCTGTCTCTATCTTGTGGAAGCCTCCAGTGATGGAGAACCCAGAAGTTGTGGGTGCTCCATCACTGAAGGCTTTCAAAAAGAAACTGAACAACCATTTGTCTGAAATGGTATAGAGTCTCCTGCTTGAGCAAGGGTTTGGACTAGAAGACCTCCAAGGTTCCTTCCAACTCTATTATTCTATGTTCAATGTCTTTCTCTTCAATCAGTGATAGGTGATTTAAGATCTCATTTCCAAATACTGACTTAGCCCCATTTGTGTATCATTGTATGCAGCTCCTCACCCCCCAAGTTCATGCCTTCCATGAGGAGAAAAAGTTGCCCACCCCTTCTAAGTGACTCTTTGTGGACAAAGACCTGGAATGGTTGATGGTCTCGTTCACTTTGTTCCTGTTCTATCACTTTAACACATGAAAGATGAATCAGAATAGATATAATGTAGGTCAGTTTTGACCAGTATATCAGAACATCAATCACAGACCAATCTGTGGAGAACTGAAACAGTAAAATTGACAGAGAAAATCTGGGATGGTCATGCCAAGATAAAATGTTTATTTTTACTCCTGTTTTTACTCAGTTTTACCATTTATGTCCTTAGTTTTCCTTCCATTCTCTTTCCCTTTATCCCTTTACTGAGGTTAACAATTGTAATCTTTCATATGCAAATTTCAGTCTCACTTAAATCAATGTAGTTAATCTGCATGCTAAGGTTTTTTTTTCCCTACTCTTTTGTCTTTCTTTAAATGATGAATTTTTTAAAAAATCCTTTATCATTTTTCACTCAACCGTTGAGTTTCTTTTTTTTCTCAGACATCCATACCAGAAAGCCATACAAACAGGAAGTTATGGATGCCATCTTGACATTTTTGATATTTAAAAACACATTGGAATTTGTAAAGTTGCATATCAGTGAAAAGTGGGAAAGACTGGAGCTATTATTTTAAAGCTTATTACTAGAAAATTTCCATTTTACTAAGTATATATGCTACTCCAATTGTTGACTTGGCTTACATACCCAACTTTCT
>NW_015391171.1:5018-11722 GCF_001527695.2 Protobothrops mucrosquamatus
CCACCACCACCACCACCACCTTTCAGCACTGATACACATTTCCCAGTTGGGCAATGAAATGTCTTTAGAAAAATAAGCAAGTTCAGAGAGTACTAAGGTCCCCACAGAACAATGTTTATGACAAATATATCATCATTCCAAAATGAAACATCATCACAGGTTATACAGCTAAAGTATTATTATAAATTATGTTTGATATTCTATTAGTATGCAACACTGTTGTGTAGCTCAAATTTTCTCAAGTGAAAAAGGACAACACTTTGTTGAAAATCCAATACTATATAATTTTGCTTGAGGTCTTCAGTAGAAAACCACTCCTTTATCAACAAATGACAACACGTCTTCAATCAAAAAGATAGTTGAGGGAAATAATGTCATAGACCAGACATGTCAAACACAAGGCCCGGGGACCAGATACGGCCCGTGAAGTGGTTTCATGTGGCCCACGAAGCCATCCTGGAAACAGTGAGGGAATGCCCCCCACTGCCTTGGCCCTGGCCCAGGCCAGCCGGGAGCCAATATACAATTTTGTGGTGGCCATCTTGGCACTTGCCCCGGTGGACCATGCCTTGGCACTTGCCCCAGTCCCACCCCCTTCTGCCAGAGACCCTCAGATTTGTCCCACTCCTGCTTAGGCCCCCATAGGCACCCTTGACGCGAATGATGTAGAACTGGCCACGCCTACCCAGTAGCCACACCCACTCCATCCATGCCCACCCAGTAGGCTGCACCCACTCTGGCCATACCCACCTGTCCCCCCCCCAGGACAACTGCAATGCTGATGCGGCCCTCAGTGAAATTGAGTTTGACACCCCTGTCATAGACAAATAATTTATAGGGCATATAAGCATCCATTGACTTTTAAGTTGCTGAGTTTCTCCCTTCATCTTCATTCTTGGACTCTCTCAGTGCTTGGCTATTTAAGACCTTGACAACTTGTCTGTCTCCTCCATCCAGCTGCAGAGGCAGCAGGAATGGACTTTTGGCCTCTGGTTTCTGCTCTGAAGGGTCCTCTGAGGTTATTGTACAAGTGGGAATGCAGATTGTCTCACTGTGTCTCTGGTACAATAATAGACAGCAGAGTCTTCAAGCTTTAAGTCGTTCAGCTGCAGAGTGGTTGAAGCTTTGGCATTATCTCTAGTTTGGATGAATCTTCCTACAATTGCAGGATTATACCAAGGGTTAGTGCCCAAACTAGGGATTCGGCATAGCCATTCCAGTCCTTTCTCTGGTTGTTTACGAACCCAACTCATGTAATAGTTTGTAAAGCCAAATCCAGAAGTCTTACAAACGATGGTGAGTGAACCTCCAGGTGCTTTAATCCCTCCTCCAGATTGTATCATCTGAATTTCAGAGTGGCAGCCTAAAAATGAGAAGCCTAATGAGCATCAGGAGAAATGGGCAGAAAATGTACAATATTTACTGTATATTCTGAAAAAAAAAAGGATCTACCCGAGAAAGCAGCAGAGAGCAGGAGAAGTTTTATCCAAAATGTCATCTCCCCGACTGGGTTGGGAGGAAGACTGTGAGGTTTCATCTGTTTAATTTTCCAGATCTGGAGGCTTATTGGTTTCGGAGACTGCAAGGTTGGATTGGGACCATCATTCTTTAAGAAGGTGAATTGGTTCAACTAATTTGCATAGTCTTCTTTTTATAAGGGCATCTGGACTTTGCTGTTGGGTTCTGAATGTACATAACTGGGTCTTCATCTAAACAAAAAAAAATTAGAAATCAGGTGCAGAAGGGAGGGTTGGGATGAAAGCTCAAGCTCAGCTAGCCATAATAATAATGCTGCTTTGTGGGAACCCAAGGACGAGCTGATAATGTTTTGGTGGGCTGAGGAGCTTGGGAGAAAGCCTGCGTTTTAGGCTAATTGGAGAATGTGATTTATGATAGCTTATTGCGGGTGGGAATTGCACTTTTTTACTTTGTATCCAGGGGAGGGGAATTTAGTTTTTGGGTTCAACTATGTAATGCCAATACTTTGTTTCCTAAATAAAATGTTATTTAAGGAAGAATTTTTGCCTTGATGTTTTTTTGATGGGTTTCATCTATTGGAACCATGACATTAACCCAAAAACCAACCTTTCCACCTTAACCACCTTGGGGTCCTGAGCTCCAGTGACATTCCCTAAGTCGGGGGATAGACTGACAAAGAGTCGGGGAAGATCTCAGCATGGAGAAGGAAGGAGCACCTGTAACAAGTACCCCGGCCATGGCTGCTGCCTCAGCGGAGAAAACGCAAGCTAGCACACTGGCAGAGAAAGAAATGTTTGATGCCTTAAAGCAGGGGGCAAGACCAAAGACACGAGACCTGATCTGGTCATCGGAGTGGACCCTGCCCAGTGGAGACTTCAAGCACCTCGAGGTAACCCTGCCAAAGGCAAGTTCTTCGAAAGCGTCCAAAGCCAACTTGCAGGCAGGATCCTCTTGAGGATCACGCTCCCAGGACTGTAGGAGAGACAAAAGATTGGCAACCACTGAGGACCTTGGAGAATGGAAGTACCTGTCCACAGTCTGTAGCCAATTGGTGGAGAAGTTGGTGGAGAGATTCAAAGGGCTGGTGGTGAGGAGTGGGGAACAACTTTCTCACTCTTCACATGCCAGTGAACATGATGATCAGCGGGGCCGACACCACTCTGTGCCTAAGAGAAGCCCCAGGCCCACCGAGAGCATGCAGGTGGTTTCCCCAGCCTCAAAGCCACTAGCATTGACCTCCAGCCCCATGAGAAAGGAGAGTCCCAGCTGCTACTCTAAACATGGCAGTCCAATCATTGCTGTTCCTCCAAGACTCCAGAGTGCTGATCATGACGCAAGAGCCCCAGCCACTGGAGAAACCCTGGTTGGCATTGGTTGTCACTATCCCTCGACAGGCACCACCACCATGATGCTTTCAGGAGGTGGGATTACGATGACAGCCCTGATGGACAGCCCCACTATCAAAGCCCGAGCCAACACTGGGGCAGCCAAAGTCTAGATTGTCACCAGTACTGTGAGAGCCCTGATCGTCACTATTATTGGTCACACAGCTCTGTGCATCACTGTCGGCGCCACCTCTTAGAGCAACTTTTTATGGCAATCTGGAGAAGCTGATCTTCTTCCTTAATCAAGTACGTTCCCACATGAATCGCAATGCCAATTTCTCAGAAGAGAAACTTTCTTAACTTAAAAGTGGGTAGGTGACTTTGGGCCAGTTGCTCTTTCTCAGCTGAACTCAGTTCACAGGGCTGTTGTTTTGGGGAAAATAAAGGAAGGAATATAAGGTACAGGTAGTCCTTGACTTATGACTACAATTAAGCCAAAAATTATGTTGGTAAGTGAGACATTTGTTCAATTTTGGGGCAATTTTATGACCTTTCTTGCTACAGTTGTGAAGTGAGTCACTGCAGTTGTTAAATTAGTAACATGATTATTAAGTGAATCTGGTTTTCCCATTGACTTTTCTTGTCAGAAGGTCACAAAAGGTGATCACATGACCCTGAGACATTGCAACCATCATAAATATGAGTCAGTTGCCAAGCATCTGAATTTTTATCACGTGACCATGGGGATACTGCAATGGTCGTAAGTGTGGAAAGTGGTCCTAAGTCACTTTTTTCAATGCTGTCTTCAGCTTCAATTTCAGTCACTAAATGGACTTTAAGTTAAGAACTACCTGTATTTTGCCAGTTTGAATTACTTTTAAAAATAATAAAGGCAGGATTAAAGAGAAGAATCTAAGAAATAAAATTATTTCTTCTGGGGGGGGGGAGAGAAGTTCTCAATGGATGAGAAGAATGGATGTAATTCTAAAGGAAGCATCCCAGGAAGTAATACTCAACACAGATACATCTATATCCTTGGTATCCAAAACAGAACATCCAGATTCAGTCAAAGTTTTGTTCCATAGAGTATTAACCTTGTGAACTCTAAAGCTTCGTAAGAGTGTAGGTCTATACATATGTTGTATATAGTATGTTTAAATGTGTGTTATGTATGTGTATACTTTGAGAGCAAGCAACTACATTTCATTTTTAATGTGTGCCATTGTGCCCACAGTAAAAAATGACAATAAAGGTTGTCTGTCTGTCTGTCTGTCTGTCTGTCTGTCTGTCTATCTATCTATCTATCCCATCCTTGATCGTCTAGTTCAGTTTTCCCCATGAGCAAAATAATTTTCTTTCTAGAACTTTGCTGCCCCCTCGTGAAAGAAAAAAAAATAGAATGAAAATAATTTTAAGGCCTCTTTTGGCCTTCTCCTTTTGCATGTAAAAATAAGTGAATAATGGTATCCCAAATAAGTGGTGATTTATCTTTATTTTATTAATTTATTTACCTTTCCTGAAATCCAATAAAGATTTAATATCTAACCATCTTTCTCCTTGACTCAAGGGATGAATCTTTCAGAGATTTACCTTAGAACTTGGCATAGTTCCATGGTTTTCATATTAACACAGTCCTGATATTGATACTGAAGTCTCTTGAACTGCTTAAACAGTAGTGGTATGTCAAGGAAAAGATGATAAGCTGAAGTTAAATCTTCTCTTTGAATGTGTTCATATTCTTCTGCTTGATTGATTATTAGTGTCTCAATTTGTGCCTAGAAGAATCCTATCTTAATTTGTTGGGTGGAAGTGAACGGGAAGATAAACATGAAGAATACAGAGCAGAATATAGATACAGTGACCGTTCAAAGTTACAATGGCATGGAAAAAAGTGACTTATGACCATTTTTCACACTTATGACTCTTGCAGCATGCCCACGGTCACAATGTCATAATTTGGATGCTGGGCAACTGGTTCATATTTATGACATTTGCAGTGTCCCAGGATTACAGTACGTGATCAGTTTTTGTGAGTTTCTGACAAGCAAAGTCAACAGGGAAGTCGGATTCACTTAACAACCATGTTGCTAACTTAAGAACTGCAATAATTCACTGAAACAACCGTAGCAAGAAAAGTTGTAAAATGGGGCAAAATTCACTTAACAAATATAATATAATTTTTTGGCTCAGTTGTGGTTATCAGTTGAGAACTACTCATAACAGAATTGAAAGGGAGCTTAGAGGTCTTCCAGTCTAACCGCCCTGTTCAGGCAGGAGACCCTGTACCAAAAGAATAGAAACAAACATTTCTATCATTACAGTAGTTGAACTGATTAAAGAGGATGGGGATTGCAACCCAATAACTTTGGATATCTTTCAAAATATCCAAATCTAAATATCCAAGTATCCAAATACAGAATAACAGAGTTGGAAGGGACTCTGCTGGTTGTCCAATCTCTTCTTAAAATGTTCCAGTGTGGGAGCATTCACCGCTTCTGGAGGCAAGCTGTTCCACTGATTAATTGTTCTAACTGTTAGGAAATTTCTCCTTAGTTCTAGGTTGCTTCTCTCCTTTATTAGTTTCCATCCATTGCTTCTTGTCCTGCCTTCAGGCGCTTTGGAGAATAGCTTGACTCCCTCTTCTTTGGATATTGGACTTCTGCAATAATGTCACCCCTCGTCCTTCTTTCCATTAAACTAGACATACCCAATTCCAGCAATCTGTAAATATCTCAATTTGCAAAGTGGTTGGGGGATCAATTGATACATTAATACCATTCTGAACCATTTTATTACATTTTGAAAATGTGTCCAGAAATACATATTAGTATTGCTTCTCTTTGAAGGAAATCATGCGAAAAAGTTTCAAACTCAGTTCTTTCAGTAAACATATTACTAGATGAACATGTTTCAACCCATTGTGGAACATAAGGATCAGCAGAATATTGCTATTCTGCTCATATTTAATTAATGTGATCATCTTGGAAGCTATCTCCCACTGGCTGTCCCATCAGAGAAACCATCAAGAACATGAAAAAGAACATCTGCAACCGATGTATTGTTGCTAATACACAGCAGTTAATTGTCTCTCCAACAATTACCCCATAATTATAATTAGTTTCCTCTATCAGAACTCCAACAGTTCTTCAGAAGATATCAAGAGAGATCTCAGTGTGCAGCTGAGATAGAGTTTATAAAATACAAGTGGATTTAAGAAAGAGGCAAGCCCAGACTCTGTCCATTTGAACCTATAATGTTTTCTACCAGTTTGAACAGAAATGGCTTTAGATTACTGAACTGTTTGGTGGAGTGGGAGAATTATTTCCCTGTGTTTGTTGTGCAATGCTATATTGAGAGATATTGCTGCTTTGTGTCCAAAACTGGAATCAGATACAGCAGAATCTATTTTCCAGGCAAACAAGCCTGCAAGGATGGTGAGACTCTTGACACTGTTCCTTTGGCTGTCACTTGAAGAGTGCCAAAGTGCAACTGCATGGTGCCCATCAACTAGATCCCTCACTGTTCCTCATGAGTGGTATCAGCCAGGGACACTTCTCATTGGTGGGATGACTTTGCAAATCTTTTATGTATTCAATAAAATTGCCTTCAGAAATTACCCTCCACAGGTCATTGGCTTTGATCTTCCACTGTAAGCAATTCAATATATATATATATATATGCAAGATTGCTGGGAGTCCTTCTTTTTTTTTTTTTTTCAATATAAAATTTTTATTATTTTTCATCATAGAAAAAAACATCACAAATATTACACAATACTGTAAGAAAACCCACCCCCCACCCCCCCGGACTTCCCAAACCTAATCCCAGGATAATATTCAAATATAAGTAAACAAATATTAATATCTCTAACTCCACAAAGTATATTATTCTACATGAGTA
>NW_015391171.1:12791-23829 GCF_001527695.2 Protobothrops mucrosquamatus
GGAAATCACTTTCACTTCTTGCTGAAAAGTATCAATCCATCGCCATTTTAAGTTCACTTTCCCTAATCCACCTCAAGTATAGGGAAGAACTTATTATCCAAGTTAGAGCACAGTTCAAAATAAAAAGCAAACTTCCAGGGTCGGTTCGTCTGCTTACAAAAAAAACTCACAGTTCAATTTAAGTTGCAGCAGTGGCGGCAGCTTCTAGCTTCGCCGAAGCGAAGGCGTCCTGGATCGCGGAGAAGCCTCGGGGCTCCGGAGGAGTTCTCACCTACATCGTCCACATGGGACGACTCGGGAACTCAACTCCTACCCCGGGCAGCTCACCTATCCCCTTATGCCCAGGGGAAGGGTATCAAGCTGTTTGACAGCTGATGCTAGCTGTCAAAACGGCTTTTACGCTGAAACAGGCGGGAGGCAGCAAACAGCTGCTTCCAACGAGGTCGCCTGCCACCGGAAGTCGCTGGGAGTCCTTCTTATGCTGCCGGGCGACTTTGCACTCGGCTCCTTGACCTAGTTACTGGTCCATCCGTTATCTCCATCTGGTTTCTTAAAGGGCCCACGTCCTTTATTGTGTTAGTGCCCTCCAAGGTTGCTGTTTCCTTCCTCCTGGATCCAACCACTCTCCGTTTCTGCTCGCCCACTCCCACGTCCATCATCCTCTCTAGCCCCATTCCGTGGTCTGTTTGATCCTCCCTGGACTGACTGTGCTTGCGTGTGTTTGAGGGAGGGGGTGTATCAAGCGGATCCGGACGCCTATCAGCGCACTCTCTGGTGGCTGCATTCCTGCACACATTCCTCCACCCAGGGACGCTGTCTTCCTCCTCGGGTGTCCGTGAGTATGCTGTACCACTTCTAGTTGTTCCCCTCCTCTTGAGGATCCTCATTACTTGCTCGCACATTGGGCTTTTTGATCTTCCTTCACTGTTCACCAGTTCTTTTGCTCTTTTTGCACACGTACGGGGCCTCACGACATAACTTTCCATCATAGGTCTCTGTTTTCCTTTCCTATTCACGTCGATAGAACAACCCGTCTCTCCCCTCATGTTAGCGGGGATCGTGGAGCAGGTGTCCCGTGGGTTATCATCCAACCACCTTTGTTGTTCATCCCCATCATTGTTTCCCCTTTTTATGGGGTGAGTTGAAATATGCTTATCTGGGATACCAAGGGGGGGGGATGTTTCTTGTTCTTTCTCTGTTCTTCTTATAGGTTCTTTGTCCCGTGGATGGGTTATCTCCTCCATTCTTCCTTCCCTCTGATTTCGTGAGGGATGTGCCAATTGTCTTTGTTGTGGATTCAGATGTTGTTGTTCCCAGACCTTAAATATCCTGGTGTTCGGATTATTTTATTATATATATATACATACATACATACATACATACATACATACATACATACATATATATATATATATATATATCTCCCATGGGCTAATCAATAAAGATTATTGAATTTATTAGAGCATGCATCCAGATTAAATGGATTAGTTGACACTTCCAAACATTGTTCCCTTCATCTTGATTCTAGGTTTTTGCTATTATTCTCCCTCTTCTTTCTTGAAAAGTATGACTCTTTGTTTTCTCAATTTTGGTGAATTTACACCATTCTGTTAAGTGGGAGAAAAGTTAAGTTTTTTTTTAATGTTTTATTGATTTTATAATTTTACATTTAAGGATTTAAAAAGCAACGTGGCGGCTGAGTTAATTGATAATTCAATAACATACAAATATCTTTAGTATAAGTCTCAAACTATCACATTAAATATTTCCTCTCTTTTGCCCTTAGTATTTACTATCTCATGTTTAAACTAATACAATTCTTCTTATATTAATTAAATAAAAATAACATTCTTACATTTATCAATAATTTTTAGCTTATACTTGTCCTGATTGTTTTAACATTAATTCTTTATAGACAATCAATGTCCTAATTAGTTTTTCCCAATGTTTGGTTTCCCATTAATATTTAAATTAACGTTTAATATTTATAATTTCCAAGTTTTAAGTAACCAAAGTTCCCTTTATCACAATTAATCACAAAGTCTAATATTCAGGATACATGTCTATTTAAATACATTCTATTTCTCATCATCTTATATCATCTAATTAATAATACAGTATAACATTCTTATTTTCTACTAATTTCCAAATGTCTTAAATTTAGTAACAAAGTTTCTCTTATTTCAATAACAAATATTTCCTCTCTTTTTCTCTTAATGTCTATTATCTCCTATTTAAGCTAGTACAGTTCTTATTATAAGTAAAACATATTTATTACATTTATCAATAGTTTTTTACCTTATATATATCTTAGTTACTTTTACATTCAGCCTTTATAAACAAATCAATATTCAAATTTAACTTGATATTTATACTTCCAAGTTTTAAATTACCAAAATTTTCTTTATCTCAGTTCATAACAAGATCTAGTATTCAAAGTACACATCTTATCTATTTGAATATATTCAGTCCCTTTTCTGTGTTTTCCGTTAACTGTGTTTGTTGATCAGTTGAATCTTCTATCATAGCATTTGATTGTTCCACTTCTTCTATTATATTCTGTGTAGTTGATTCTTTAGTTGTAATCAAAGTTTGGGTTCATATATCTAGGCTGACATCTTGTTCTTTTCTGTAGCTTCTTATTTCATCAGAAGCTATAGGAATAGTTTCATATGTTGTTTTCAACATAGAGAGAATCTGTTCCTAATCTTCATCCATGTCCTCTTGTTGTTGTTAATTGCGAAGTCGTGTCCGACCCATCGCGATCCCATTGACAACGTTCCTCCAGGCCTTCCTGTCCTCTACCATCTTCTGGAGTCCATTTAAGCTCACACCTACTGCTTCAGTGACTCCATCCAGACACTTCATTCTCTGTCGTCCCCTTCTTCTATTGCCCTCAATCTTTCCCAGCATTAGGCCCTTCTCCAGTGAGTCCTTCCTTCTCATTAGGTGGCCAAAGTATTTGAGTTTCAACTTCAGGATCTGGCCTTCTAAAGAGCAGTTGGGGTTGATCTCCTCTAGGACTGACTGGTTTGAATGCCTTGCAGTCCAAGGGACTCGCTGGAGTCTTCTCCAGCACCATAGTTCAAATGCCTCAATTCTTTGTCACTCAGCCTTTCTTATGGTCAAATTTCACATCCATACATTGCAACTGGGAAAATCATGGCCTTGACTATACGCACTTTTGTTGGCAGGGTGATGTCTCTGCTTTTTAGTATGCTGTCTAGATTTGTGATAACTCTCCTTCCAGGGAGCAAGCGTCTTTTAATTTCTTGGCTGCAGTCCCCATCTGAGGTTATCTTGGAGCCCAGGAAAATAAAATCTGTCACTACCTCCATTTCTTCCCCATCTATTTGCCAGGAATTGAGAGGGCCGGATGCCATGATTTTGGTTTTCTTAATGTTGAGTTTCAAGCCAACTTTTGCACTTTCCTTCTTCACCCGCATCAAGAGGCTCTTTAGTTCCTCTTCACTTTCTGCTATTAGAATAGTATCATCTGCATATCTTAGGTTGTTGATATTTCTCCCGGCAATCTTAATTCCAACTTTTGATTCATCTAGCCCTGCCTTTCTCATGATGTGCTTTGCATATAAGTATACAGCCTTGCTGGACTCCTTTCCCAATTTTGAACCAATCAGTGGTTCCGTGTCCAGTTCTCACTGTTGCTTCTTGACCCGCATATAGGTTTCTCAAGAGATAAATAAGATGGTCTGGTACTCCCATCTCTTTAAGAACTTGCCACAATTTGTTGTGATCCACACAATCAAAGGCTTTAGCATAGTCAATGAAGCAGAAGTAGATGTTTTTCTGGAACTCCCTAGCTTTCTCCATGATCCAGCGTATGTTGGCAATTTGATCTCTAGTTCTTCTGCCTCTTTGAAATCCTGCCTGTACTTCTGGTAGTTCTTGATCCACATACTGCTGGAGCCTAGCTTGGATTTTAAGCATAACTTTACTAGCATGTGAAATGAGTGCAATGGTACGATAGTTTGAACATTCTTTGGCATTGCCTTTCTTTGGAATTGGAATGTAAACTGACCTTTTCCAATCCTGTGGCCACTGTTGAGTTTTCCAAATTTGCTGGCACATTGAGTGTAGCACTTTTACTGCATCGTCTTTTAAGATTTTGAATAGCTCAGATGGAATACTGTCACCTCCACTAGCTTTGTTGTTGCTCAGATTTCCTAAGGCCCATTTCACTTCACATTCTAGGATGTCTGGCTCGAGGTCAGTGACCACCCCACTGTGGTTATCTGGGATGTTAAGCTCGTTCTTGTATAGTTCTTCTGTGTAGTTTTGCCACCTCTTCTTAATCTCTTCTGCCTCTGTTAGGTCCCTGCCATTATGGTCCTTTATCATGCCCATCTTTGCATGAAACGTTCCCTTCATATCTCCAATTTTCTTGAAAAGATCTCTGGTCCTCCCTATTCTGTTGTTTTCTTCTATTTCTTTGCACTGTTCATTTAAGAAAGTATTCTTATCTCTTCTCGCTATTCTCTGGAATTCTGCATTCAATTGGGTGTATCTTTCTCTTTCTCCTTTGCCTTTTGCTTCCCTTCTTTCTTCAGCTATTTGCAAAGCTTCCTCAGACAGCCATTTTGCTTTCTTGCATTTCTTTTTCTTTGGGATGGTTTTAGTTGCTACCTCTTGTACAATGTTGCGAACCTCCGTCCATAGTTCTTCAGGCACTCTGTCTATCAGATCTAATTTCTTAAATCTATTTGTCACCTCTACTGTATATTAATCAGGAATATGATTTACTTCATACCTGAGTGGCCTAGTGCTTTTCCGTACTTTCTTCAATTTAAGCCTAAATTTTGCAACAAGAAGCTCATGATCTGAGCCACAGTCAGCTCCTGGTCTTGTTTTTACTGACTGTATAGAGCTTCTCCATCTTTGGCTGCAGAGCACACAGTCAATCTGATTTCTGTGTTGACCGTCTGGTGATGTCCATGTGTAGAGCCGTTTCTTGGGTTGTTGGAAAAGAGTGTTTGTTATGACCATCGTATTCTCTTGACAAAATTCTATCAGCCTGTGCCCTGCTTCATTTTGTACTCCAAGGCCAAACTTGCCTGTTATTCCGGTTATCTTTTGGCTTCCTACTTTAGCATTCCAATCCCCCATGATGATAAGGACATCATTTTTTGGTGTTGATTCTATAAGGTGCTGTAGGGCTTCATTGAACCAGTCAATTTCATCCTCTTCAGCACCAATGGTTGGGGCATAGATTTGAACTACTGTGATATTGAATGGTTTGCCTTGGATTCGAACTTAGATCATTCTGTCATTTTGGGGATTGTATCCAGTATTGCTTTTCCTATTCTTTTATTGACTATGAAGGCTAGTCCATTTCTCCTGAGGGATTCTTGCCCGCAGTAGTATACCTGATGGTCATCTGAGTTAAATTCACCCATTCCTGTCCATTTTAGTTCGCTGATTCCTAAGATGTCGATGTTCAGTCTTGTCATCTCTTGTTTGACTACGTCTAGCTTGCCTTGATTCATGGATCTTACATTCCAGGTTCCTATGGAGAAAAAATCTTTACAGCATTGGACTTTCCTTTCACCACCAGATATATCCACAGCTGAGCATCCTTTTGGCTTTGGCCCAGTTGCTTCATTCTTTCTGGTGCTACTAGTACTATCCCTCTGCTCTTCCCCATTAGCATATTGGACACCTTCCGACCTGAGGGGCTCATCTTCCAGTGTCATATCTTTTTGCGTTTTAGTACTGTTCATGGGCTTTTCATGGCAAAGATACTGGAGTGGTTTGCCATTTCCTTCTCCAGTGGATCACATTTTGTCAGAACTCTCTGCTATGACCTGTCCGTCTTGGGTGGCCCTGCATGGCATAGCTTATAGCTTCATTGAGTTATGTAAGCCCCTTCACTGCGACAAGGTAGTAATCCATAAAGGAGCCATGTCCTCTTAGTGGTATGTTAAATTAAAAGCTTTACAATCAGAAGATGAAAATAATTTTGTCACTGAGTATAGAAAACAGCTGGGCATCTCACAGCTGATATCTGCAAAGGTTGCAAAAGTCTTATCTATATTCTGGGCTTCAAGCCAAGTCTCTTTTAGGCAATAAGAAGTTGTAATATCAGGTTTAGCCACAAGATGTCGCCCATGTTTTTTTAAGTCCAAAATTTTTGTAATCCTTTTTCCAATTTTACTTCTTTTTTGTAAACAAGAACCCAAATATTCAATAAAAATAAGATTTTTTTTAGTCCTCAAATTTTAGAAAGATTGAAATCCAATTAAAATCAGGTTATTCTTTCAGTTTTTTAAACTCCCCTGGATAGTTAGTCGTCACTGTTTGTAGAGGGTGGGATAGAGTTTTTCTTCCCTCTCTCCACAGGGAGGGAAATACTTTGGGCAGCTTATACAAGTAGAAAAAATAGTTAGGATTGAAGAAAGGTTCAGATCTCACCCAGTCTCATCTGCGCTGCTTTGTAGGTGCCTGTGGTAAGTTTGACTTCGGCTGTCTGCAGCCTACTGATGGGCCATATTTCTTTATATATATATATATATATATATATATATATATATATATATATGTGTGTGTGTGTGTGTGTGTGTGTGTGTGTGTGTGTGTGTGTGTGTGTGTGTGTGTGAGTCTTTGGTCATTCGGGTTTTCTCCCGTGTAAGATTAGAAGTATCATAGCGACGTTTCGATGAAATCACATTCATCATCATCAGGCTTGTGCTTTTAGCTTTGTGCTTCTCAGTGTAAGACTCACATATAAACACCCGTGAAAACCTCAAAAAACAAATATATATATATATATATATATATATATATATATATATATATATATATATATATATATATATATATATATATATATATATATATATATATATATATATATATATATATATATATATATATATATATATATATATATATATATAAAATGGAAAGCAGTGTGGTGATTGGGTAGTCAATAGTACAATAACAAAATCTTTAGTACATATCTCAGGTTTCATCATCAAAAAAGTCTTTCTCTATTTCCCTTAACATTTACTGTATCATATTTAAGCTCATAGATTTCTAGTTGTAACAAGCTCAGTTAAAACATTTATCCTTATATTTTTGCTTATACATATCCATATCCTGTATTTAAATTCTACCTAATTTTTAATTAGAATATTCCAATTTAACCTTTAATATCCATAGTATTTAAATTCCAGATAACCCAAATTTCCTTTATTTCACTCTATAAAAATTATAATATCTAATATATATCTATTACTTACTTGAATATATTCTTATTTTATTTCATAAACAGTTTCTATTTCTCATCCTAGTACATCATTACTTACTAATGGAGTATCCTTCATTGTCTCAAATCCATCATCTGTGCTGTCTGGGCTAAACAATGATTCAAAGCTATTCCCTAATAATTAGTTTTCATTTCCCTTATAGATCTAAATCCTCAATATTAGGCCAATTAATCCGTTATTTTTTATCATTTCCCAATAATAGTTAAATCTAATAATCGTATTTCCCTTCATCTCAGAATTTCGCTTTAGCCCATCAGTTGAGACTTTAGGATCCTCTCTAATAAATAAAGACCCCATTTTTAAAACCTAACTCTAGCTTTCTTTTTATGCCAACCAGGCTTCCATACCAATGCCTCTAGATCAGGGGTGTCAAACTGCCAGCCCGCGGACCGGACGCGTCAACCGGAAGCTGCGCCCACCCCATTGCTGGCAATGGCAAAACCGGCCCGATACGTTGCGTGACGTCACGTAACATCGCGAGTTTGACATGTCTGCTCTAGATCATCAGATAGATCTCCCTTCCTTCTTGTGCATGTTACTTGAACCAAGGGAGACCATCTAGTTATCAATTTTCCAGAGGAATTGGCCCATTTATGGTCATTAAGTTAATGAGCTATATTTCTATGGCTGGTCTTTTGTCTGCCGATTTGGAGGGCTGCCATGGATCGAGTGGAAGGGCTACTGCCCTTTTGTGATCAAGCGGGAGTCCCCTCCTTGCTTGCTGCCCCTACAGGGTGACTTTTGACCCTTTCCAGGGTCCCCCAGCAGTGCAAAATCGGACGTGGAATATGGAGCTTGCCTTCCACGTGTCCGTGGCGACTGTGTCAGCAAACTGGAAGTTGAAAAGTTAAGTTTTTGTTATATCTGTGAAAACAATATACTGGGGCTGGAAGAAGCTTCAGAAGTTGAAAGTGATGAGCAGGTAGAATAATTACTGTAACTGCTTTTCTGAATCAAAAACTTCATATGCAGTAATCGGGGGCAGGCAGGCAGGAAGGAAGGAAGGAAGGAAGGAAGGAAGGAAGGAAGGAAGGAAGGAAGGAAGGGAGGGAGGGAGGGAGGGAGGGAGGGAGGGAGGGAGGGAATAATATTTTAGAGGACTATCTTTTGTCATCCTAACAATTAAATGTTGCAATTCAGGATTGTGAATAACCTGTACTTAAAATTATTGTGACATTTTTTAGTAACACTAAATACAAAGTCTAAGTCTAACTCTAACTAACTTATCTCTCTGTCTCTCTCTCACACACACACCTCTATCTGTCTGTCTGTCTGTCTATCTATCTATCTATTTTAATGTTGACATTTTTATTGACTAAGTCTAAGCCTGCTGTAAGTCCAACTTTATCTATCTCTCTCTCTCTCTCTCTCTCTCTCTCTCTCACACACACACACACACACACACACACACACACACACATCTATCTATCTGTCTGTCTGTCTGTCTGTCTGTCTATTTATTTCTAATTTAATCTAATCTATTTTAATTTGGACACTTTTTACTGATTTCTAAATATGTAGTTCTGTTCAGTTAAATTTCAAAACCCCATGGATTTCAACCATGTGATTTTCCCCTTATCCTTTTCATTATTTTCTCCTCCTTTAATCATTCACCCCTTTTGAAACATCTGATTAATCTTCATAATTAATCTGCAATTAATCTGCAATTTCACTAGACTTGTGTCAACCAGACTGGTATTGATCACATCACAACATTTATTTGTGAAATGACTTATAACTCTATTTAAAGGATGCTAACCAAATTCTACCAGAATGCTTTGGCTTTGGCATTTGCTGTAAATACCATCAATGAATCTCCAACAATTTTGTCAAATGTCACACTGGGCTTCCACATCTATGACACCTACTATGATGATCGGATGACCTATTACAGTCTTCTCAATTTGCTCTTCAAATTGCGCAGTTTTGTTCCCAACTATGAATGTGGAGCCCCCAAAAATGTAATTTCTGTAATTGGAGGTCTTGGATCTGACACCTCTTTTCACATGGCAGATGTTTTAGGACTCTACAAGATTCCGCAGGTGAGAATGATGTTGTCAAGGTTCCAATAGATAGAGCCAAATAAATCGGAACTCCAAGCCTTGTAGCTTCCTACAAGAACATATTTATTGGATACAAAATATTGGCACACTCAAAAGTGAAGCCAAGTCTGAAATTCCCTCCAAAGAGTTACACTATTACAAAGTAAAATCTCCCCCCCCCAATGCTATGCAATTAATCACACTACCCAATAAAAAAAATTTGTGGGCTTTCTAACAAAATACCCAACCCTCTTCTCCCAAGCTAGAGAATGACCTTGATTCCCATGGGACATAACATTGTTTAGACTAGCAGAGATACTCAATTTCCCCTCCCTTTCATGTGGCAACCTATAACGACCAAGATAGCTGCAGCCAAATTCGTTGTAGAGTTGACAGATGCAGGGAATATGGTCTTTGCTATTTTTTACTTATTTTCTAGTCATCACACAAGTGATTTTGAAATGAGAAAAAGGAGCTAGGAAATTAAGGTCTATGGGGTCCTTGGTGCTTTCTATGCTCATGGGTGTTGTTGTTTGTTTGTTTTTTTTTGCAAGCATTTCATTGCCAAATTAGGTAACACCATCATTGCTAGAATGGAATGGGGTTTGCTCTTATTTTTATGTACTAGTGGCTTGCCCTATCAGTGTTGGTGGGCATGTTCCTGGTGGTTCCTTGGTTAGGCTATTGTTTAGTGTTAGCTTGTCTATCTGCATTGGTAGTTCCTTGATTGGGATATTATTTATTGACTGTTGGTCTAGTGTTAATGTTGGTGTTAATCTCTGCTCATATGGGTGTTGATTCCTGGTGAGGAGATGTTTGGGTCTTTTGTTTCCTTTTGGGTTTTTTGGTTGTCTCTTTGCAGTGGTGTGTAGATGTGTTCATGGTACTATAAAAGATGAGGAATAGATTTAGATTAGTTGAGAAATAAGGACTCCTAGGATGATGAGTTTCAAAATACTTTTTTCTAATTAGTAATAGCACTTAGACTTATATATCGCTTCATAGTGCTTTGCAGCCCTCTCTGAGCAGTTTACAGAGTCAGCATATTGCCCCCAACAATCTGGGTCCTCATTTTACTGACCTCAGAAGGATGGAAGGCTGAGTCATCCTTGAGCCCATCAGGATCAAATTGCTGGCAGTGGGCAAAGTTAGCCTGCAATACTACATTCTAACCACTGCACCATGGCTCTTACCTAATACCTAATTAATGCTTACCACATATTACCCCTTCTCTATTAAATAAGCAAAGGTTTAGTTTTATTTATAGCTGATAATTTGTATTTTTATAATGTTTTACTCTTATTGTCTTTATATTGTTGCACTGTTTTATTCTTTTTAACATTGTAAACTGACCACAGTCACCTTGTGATTGAGATGGGTGGCAAATAAATTTAATAAATAAATAAATGAATAAATAAAAATAACAGGAGAACTGTTTATTTTCGCAAAGAGAAATAGCGAAGAGTTTCCTTTCTGCAGATATGATTGATTTACAAAAATATATCATTCTCCTCTGCATTTTGTCTTTAAGCTCACCTATGGATCATTTGCTCCAGAAGAAATTTTAACAACTGAAGTTCCAAAATTTTATCGCATGGTCCCAAATGATAAAAACCAGTACATGGGAATTATCCATTTGCTTCTACATTTTGGCTGGACATGGGTAGGTCTTTTGACAGGAGGTGATGACAGTGGAAAATATTTCTTAAA
>NW_015391171.1:24168-28267 GCF_001527695.2 Protobothrops mucrosquamatus
CTCTGCATTTTGTCTTTAAGCTCACCTATGGATCATTTGCTCCAGAAGAAATTTTAACAACTGAAGTTCCAAAATTTTATCGCATGGTCCCAAATGATAAAAACCAGTACATGGGAATTATCCATTTGCTTCTACATTTTGGCTGGACATGGGTAGGTCTTTTGACAGGAGGTGATGACAGTGGAAAATATTTCTTAAAAACCATAGAAGCCTTGTTTCTGGAGAAAGGAATCTGTACCGCTTTCATACAGTTGTTCCCATATCAAGGTCGTGTCTTTTCTCACAGTGACATGGGTAAATTTGGAAATATTCACGTGGCTAATATAGATGAGAGGGCCAAAGCCCTTGTCATCTATGGAGATACTATGACTTTTTTGTGGTTACTCACCTATGATGCATTTCTTGTGTCTGAAAACACATATATTGGGAAGGTCTGGATCATGACAGCCCAAATAGAATTTGCAGTAACGGGCGTGACCAGACGGATGGATTTTCAAATGTTCCAAGGTGCTATATCCTTTGCAATTCATTCCAAAGAACTTCAAGAATTCCAGAGGTATCTTCAGAAGAAAAACCCATATCAGCCTGAAGGTGATGGTTTTCTCCAGTTGTTCTGGGAACATGTTTTTGAATGTTCATTTCCAAATACTGAGGAGCCATTGGAGCAAGAGGAACTATGTACTGGGAAGGAGAACCTGGATAAGCCTCCTCAGTCTGTTTTTGAAGTGAGAATGAATGGCCACAGCTATAGTATCTACAATGCTGTCTATGCGGTAGCCCACGCTCTCCATGCTATGCGCTCATCAAAGACCAAACACAGAGTAAGAATAGGGGAACAAAGACTTGAGTTTGAACACCTGCAATCTTGGCAGGTAATATTCCAATAAAAGAATGATATAACAGAATAGCAGAGTTGGAAGGGGCCCGGGAGGTCTTCTAGTCCAATCCATGATCTTGTTGCTAGAATCAAATGTACACTCACATGAAAAAGTAAGTACACTCTCTTTGACTTCTATGGTTTTACAAATGTGTTCTATGGTCTTACCTTGTCATTTTGGTTTTCTTTTTGTAAAATAAATAATAACATGGTATAATATGTCATGTGTTGTTTTTCATCTGAGGTTGTATTTACCTACTTTTAAGAAATGCTAAGGACCAGATTATTTTTACCATGTCCTGACACATAAAACCATAGAACTCAAAGAGGGTGTGCTTACTTTTTCATATGACTGTATATTGAGGACTAAAAGTAATAACTGCATCTTTTGCTACCTATGGCCATAATCGCTTTCATGGGAAACCATAGTTGGAAAAGATGTTACTTGTCAGCCCTATGGATGAAGGTTGCCAGGAAATTATTAAAAATGTTTTTATCAAGATTAGCTGTAATGAAACAAGCTTGTAAACTTTGATGTCCTCCTCCTTATTAGAGTCTGTGATTAGGGTGGTTTCTGTAATGCTCCAATTGTCAAGCATCGGGGAAATCAAGAGATTCAGGCAGTTCAAATGAGTATAAAGATTTATTGCAAGCTTAAGGTCTCCACAAGAATCTGACCAACTAACAGTCAGATTCTTGTGGAGAAAAGGGAAATGAGCAGGAGATAAAAAAAAGGGCATTCAAGATGGCCTAGACCAGGGGTGTCAAACTGCCAGCCCACGGGCTGAACACGTCACCAGGAAACCATGCCCACCCCATTGCCGGCAATGGGAAAAAAGCTCTGATATATCGCACAACGTCACATGACGTCATGAGTTTGACATGTCTGGCTTAGACTTAAATCTTTTTCAAGCAAGCAGGGACTTGTGACTTATGAGGCATTTGACCCCTCCCTTGGGTTCATCCTGGTTACCTCCTATACTAATTTCCAAACATTACCTGGCCTTTTTGGACTTTGAGAAATACCCTGACTCCTTTGGCCCAGACAACATCTCCTGCATCAAGGTCATCTTCCTGACTCTGTGCATAAACCACATAAACCCATCCCCTCAATGTTTTTTGGGTGATTCATGTATGTCAATCAATTGATGTGTTCGTGGCCAGCCCAATCCCTACTTATCTTTGAGGCATCTGTGCAAGTGTCCACCTGTCTACCATTCAGAGCAGGAGAAAAGTGCAGGAGAAAATTCCCATAGGGTTGGGCAAAAAGCAAGTTGAGAAGTGGATCTCTACCTTTTTCTTATGAGGATTCATCCTACACATCTTTTGCCTAGGTGATCAATCTTGCATATTTCTGTTGGGTCATTTTGCTTACTCTTTGCACTAGCAGACTCCTTCAGATTTACAGAATAACACAATTGGAAGGGACATTGGAGTCTTCTAATCAACTGCTTGCTCAAGCAGGAGATCCTATACTGTCAAACTGCTGGCCTGTGGGCCGGTTGCATCATAGCGAAACTGTGCCCACCCCATTGCCAGCAATGGCAAAAAAAGTCATGATAAATCGCAACATGTCATGTGATGTTGCGAGTTTGACACCCCTGCACTATATCATTATCCAATTTCTTTTCAAAAACCACTGATGATGGAGCACCCACAACTTCTGAAGGCAAGCCATTCCACCAATCAATTGTTCTAACTGTCAGGGAATTTCTCTTTAGTTCTAGGTCGCTTCTCTCCTTGATTAGTTTCCATCCGTTGCTTCTTGTTCTGCCTTCTGGTGTTTGGAGAATAGGTTGACCCCCCTCTTCTTTATGATAGCCAATATTGGAAAATTGCTATCATGTCATTTCTAGATCTTCTTTTTATTAAACTAGATATATCCAATTCCTACAACCATTCCTCATCTGATTTAGCCTCCAGTATCTATATCATCTTTGTTGCTCTTCTCTGTACTCTTTCTGGAGTCTCAACATCTTTTTTGTATTGTGGTGACCAAAACTGGATGCAATATTCCAAATGTCCATTATAAAGTGGCACAAACACTTCACATGATCTTGCATTAAGATCCTCTGTTAATGCAGCCTAGAAGCACATTTACTTTTTTGGCAGTTGTGGCACATAGATTTTTTTCTATGATAGGACTAACATGGGTCTTCTCCTACATTATCTTCTATATAACAATTGTGCTTCAAAATTCTCATGGATTTACATTGTACTCTCAATTATACTATTCCTCTATTCTTTTCCCTTTCTCACAGTTACATGCATTTCTTCGTGACATTTCATTCAACAATTCAGCTGGAGAGAACATGCATTTTAATGAAAAAGGAGAAATTGTTTCTGGTTTGGATATAATGCACACAATGCTATTTTCGAACAACTCTTTCAAAAAAGTTAGAATTGGACAGGTAAAACCAACAATTTTTGAAGGAAAACAATTCTTTATACATGATGAAATTATTGAGTGGCCTAAAACCTTTAATCAGGTATGGATTCTTAGATTTCTTTAACAGTTTTTCCCTCAGTAAAATTGGCCATCTTGGATAACAAATTTCCTACGCTGCAAAATTGGTCCATGCCAGTGTTGTAGTTCTAGTAAAAATTAAGTGTTGCCATTTTAGTAATGCAACATTTACTAGCAGTAATAATTTTAAATGATCATATCAGTTGAAAGAGAAAAACACAATTCTTAGCATTTTAAAAATAATGCAAATATTTTAATTACAGGAAATATGGATCAATCCTTGATTAAATATAAATATAGAATAATTTGTCACCAGAAAAAAATGTAGGAAATACTGTAGGACACTATGAAATGGGCTTTGCTATGAAAAACATGATGTGGACATTCTCCTGAGCTAAATAATTAAAATCCTAAAAGAGACTATTTTCATTAAAATATGTTTTTCCCGTTTTCTTTTCATGCAGTCAGCTGCCATTATTTCTGCATGCTTGGTCATTTGTTTCCTGCCCTTCAGCTGATATGTATTAAACCCACAAATCTAATTTTCTTAAATTTCCAAACAACTTAGACTCTTGATTTTTATGGACAGGTATGTCCTATTTCTGTGTGCAGTGATTCATGCCAGCCAGGATTTCAGAAACAAAAGAAGGAAGGGGAGCAATTTTGTTGCTATGATTGCTTACCATGTCCAAAAGGAAAGATCTCCAACAAGACAGGTAGATGACATGGAACCCACTATCTATCATCTATCCTTA
>NW_015391172.1:0-15902 GCF_001527695.2 Protobothrops mucrosquamatus
TTTTAGGAAAAATTAAACATAGCTAAAATATGAATAAGCGATCTCCAGGTCTTCACCAGACATAAGTAGGTATAAAGACTGTGCATAGTGGGTCACTATAGTTACTTTATAGTTCAGATAACATGCCAACTTTGAAAATGAGTACACTGAGTTTGGTAGTTGGATAAGGAGGTTTATGAACTACCTATAAATCATTCAGCATATAATCTTGCTTGTTAAGCATGCCCAAGAGCATTTAGAGCAGGGGTCTTCAAACTTGGCCCTTTTATGACTCATGGACTCCAACTCCCAGAATTCCTCAGCCAGGCATGCTGGCAGAGGAATTCTGGGAGTTGGTCCATGAGTCAAAAGAGCCGAGTTTGAAGACCCCCTGATTTAGATGGTCAGAAAGAATGACTTTTCACAGCAGTTAATGGCAAGAGTAATAAATTGCAGCTTTGAATTGTAGGGGAAGAGGGTGATTTTTAAAAATTCCATTTTGGGGCTCTGACTGTTTTAGATCTGATATGGGAGCCATAAGCTTTAGTCTATTGTGTACGGACAGACTTAGCCATTTTCTGACTTTTTTACATTGGTTTCAATAAGACTTGACTAAGTTTGCCTTGATCCAATCAATAGCAATCTTAACTAGCATCTTAGACTAGATGTTATCTTCTGGGGATATATTGGAATGGAATGGGAATGGGAATGGAATGGAATGGAATGGAATAGGAATGGACCTTGGAGGTCTTCTAGTCCAGCCCCCCCCCCCCCCCCCCGCTCAAGCAGAAGAACTTATACCATCTCAGACAAATGACTCTCTAGCCTCTTCTTATATTAAAATGTGGGGAACAGTTTTCAAATATAATCTGTCAGTTGATGTATGAGACTGTCTAAAGGTGTTCATCCTAATATAACTTATGTTTTTATTTCAATGGTGTGATGCTAATTTGTGTGGATTTCAGTGGTGCATTGCTAATGTGTGTGGATATGTGTATCTACTTGCCTACTCACAATTTGCAGGGATACACCAAGATGCTGCTTAGATCTGTCCAATCTCAGCAGCGGAGAAGAGAAAATTGCTTTCACCTTCAGTCAGTCTCCAGGAGCACTGGAAACTGGTAATAATTGCTACCTGCTCTAAGAGTTTTAGTTCTGCTATTAATGAGCAGTTTTTATACAACATGTAGGTACTCCTCAACTTACAACAGTTCATTTAGTGACTGTTCAAAATTACAACAGCACTGAAAAAAGTAACTTATCGCCATTTTTCACACTTGCAACCGTTGCAGCATCCCCATGGTCATGTGATAAAAATTTAGAAGCTTGGCAACTGAATCATATTTCTGACGGTTGCAGTATTCCAGGGTCATGTGATCCCCTTTTGCAACCTTCTGACAAGCAAAATCAATGGGGAAGCCAGATTCACTTAACAACCACTTTGGTAACAATTGCAGTGATTCACTTAACAACTGTGATAAGAAAGATCATAAAATGGGGCAAAATTCACTTAACAAATGTGTCGCTTAGCAACATAAATTTTGGGCTCAATTGTGGTTGTAACTCAAGGACTACCTGTATATATAAAAGCAAGTTTTGTTGTCACAGACATATCATTTCATCTCTTATATGAACTCTAGTATTCTAACAAGTTTAGGTAATTACTAGAACTAAAGCTAAGAGAAATGGTCTTAGATTGGTTTTTAGTAACCTCAAATGCAATTATCTGTACTATTTTATTTAATATATTTGTTTCCCAAGGCAGTATATTGATATGTTTATAGATCATAACAAACCTAGAAATAAACCCAAGCCAGATATCCATGTAAATTTCACTGCTATATTCCAGGTTTACAAAAAGTATAGAGCTATACACACAGCTGCCTCTTTTATCTATTGAAGTAGTACTGCAATTACAGTTTACTGCCAAGAAGTATAGTTTACAAAATTTCATTTTTAAAAAAGATTACAAAAATTGCAAACCACTCCTTGATTTCACTACTTGTATTATATTATCTATATAATTTCTTACATGATGAGCTTGGTTTAATAGAGCTATGTGGTTTCTTATGTGATAGGCTTTTGTTTATGGTTTGTGGGACTCTAGCTGTATCTTAAACAACTGAATATATTTTGCAAGCCTGTATTCCATATTGATTGGACTTCTTTAGCTCAACCAGGATAACTAATTTTTAGATACGATAGAAGATGATTTAATCAGTTCACTCTGATTTGAATTCCTTAAGCTCAGGTGTATTTGCTATTTAATAGTATAACTATTCCTAGGTTTTCAGACTTCTATTTTCTCATTTTGTGACTTGTAGATAAAAATAACTTAACAGAATTCCAGGATCAACTGTAAGTTCTACCTACTGATTTTATAGCTTACCATATTATCCTTATTTTCATTTGGGTTTAATTGATCTGCTGTCAAAATTGCAAATAGTCCTAAATTCCTTTGTAGCACTTCTATTAACTCAGCAGTGGCCAATTTTGCTCAGCACTGATGTATTAAATAAGTTTGTGCGTCTTGCTTAGTCAGACTCCTGGGTAAGAGCCTATTTGCTCCTTTCTCAGGTGGTGTGGCTACACTTGACCTCCACCTCCAAATAAAAAAACAAATTTAAAAAATGCAGTTCAATCCTTTCCTTTGACGTTACAAATCCTTTACTGTGATTTCATTTTTAGCCCTCAGCTAGCCTCGGATGCAAGTTATTTCCCCAGCCCAAGCTTGCTCATCTTGGATTTATTTATTTACTAGCTGTATCCAGCCACGCGTTGCTGTGGCTCAGTCTGGTAAAAGCGTGTGTTGCTTTTACGTACAACAGATGGCGTTGTTTTTCAAAAAAAGCATGTTTTACCTGTCACAGGTGTGACATCTATATAATATAGGTATATAAAAACACGTGCGTATTCGAATGCAATGTTGTGTCAAAATTTCAAAGCAATCGGTGAAGAACCTTCGGAGATTTAAGATTTTGAACAAACGAACATTTACATTTTTATTTATATAGATAAAACTTATTGGCCATCCACCCTACCATAGGATAAGTCTGGGTGGCTTACATTTACATCTAAGTTAAAACATAAAAAGTTAAAATCAAACATTAAAACCAAAGACACAGGAGGGTGGGGGGGAGTGGGGGGGAGGTGGAATCTGTTATTGCTCAATCAATCACCTCCCATTGTGCTGTTCCCCCACTGGGGCCCCAAGCCGACTGGCAAAGTCATGTCTCTGGGCCCTTACAAAAAGATACGGTTGGGACCAACCTCATATGGGGGGGCAGATGTTCCAGAGGCAGGAGCCACAGCAGAAAAGGCCCTCCTCCTGGACCCTCCAGCCAGAATAATTGGCGTGACAGGACCCACAGCATGCCTCCTCTGCCAGCACAAGAGGTATGGGCCAATCCCAATGGGGTGAGACGGTCCTTCAAGTAACCTGGACCCATGCCATGAAGGCCTTTAAAGGTGATCACCAATAGTTGAATTATACCCAGAAGCAGTCTGGTAACCAATGCAGCTTGCAGAGCAGTGGTATTACAGGGGCCATTCTTGGGGCTCTCAAAACTACCCACTCTGCACCAACTGTAGTTTCCAAATGCTCTTCAAGGATAGCCCCATGTAGAGCGTTTTACAATAGTCCAGCCGTGGAATGACTTGGGATTGAACAACTGAGCACAGGGAATCTTGATCCAAGAATGGCCGCAACTGGTGCACAACATAGAGTTATTTTTACTCAGCATATGATGCAAACCAAGCCAACTGTGATTTATTCAATAAACTATTGAATGGTTAAACAAAACATAACATATCCCAGGATGTGAACCAGGTATCCATGGGATTAGATTGGGGTGCATTTAGTATGCTAAATTTTTACTCCATTCATACCAAGGATCTCTGACTAGCTTTCTTTTTCTCTCAGCAGAGACTCAAGGAAGCAGTGTGTGCAGTTCCTCCAGGTATATCCTTTCTGCTATGATGGAGTTACCTTATGAGAGACTTTGAAGTGAATCTGAGAACCAGGAGCACCAATTTGTTGATGCTCTTAAGTCTCATATCATAAATCAATATACATACATACCAAACCAGAACTTGACAATGCCATTCCTCTTGATATTTTAGCCTGAGGTATTGTGCAGCACACCAAATTACCTCCAGAAAATTAGCAGGGAAATTCAGTGCCCTTCGATGAACAAGAGAAATGTGAGTATCTATTGTAGCCGATGGACTTTTCTATAAGTACCCACAATCTTCTGCCAAGATCTAGGTAGATCTTTCTGCTTCATGGCAGTGATGTCCGCTCTAGTTTTTCTGATATGGGAAAAAAATATGGATGATACTTTCCAGGGGCAAATTGCAGATATTTCTAAGGGTCATGAGGGGATGAGGCATTTTAACTCAATATCCATTGTAAGCACATTTTGTAGTTGCAACCACAGAAAATTGCAAATGGCCATAAGGCCATGATGGGGGAGTGCGGCCATTGTAACTTTGAAATCAGGTTGTAAGCACTTTTGGGGGCGGTTCCATCATAACTCTGAACAGTTAGTGAGGACTACCTGTATATTCTGGTAGCTCTTAATAGATTTTTGCTGATTAGGACTAAATGATGAGTTTTTACAATTTGAGTATTAATAAGGGCTGAGATATGAAAAGAAGTTTATTGAAATACTGCAGAAGGTGTTAAGTTACTGAAGTTGTTTATACTTGTCTGGAAGAAGGTGAGGATCAGTGAGGTAATGCAGCAGGAAAAAAAGGCAACTTTGATTGCATTAAAAGAAAAGTGTTTTTTAAACGATGAGATAGCTTTGTTTTATCCTGTGTTTGCCAACCCCCACTTTATTATTTATTACATTCGGTTTTGGCACTATATTTTAAAAAAGATTCAGAAGATCAGGAGAAAAGAAGTGTGGAAACCACAGGGAAAAAGACCAGTTGCAATACTTTGGTTAGGAAGATTTGAATACAATATGACTCTAGTATTTTGGATCTCGTTGAGTGGAAATCAAAACACATACAGGTACTTTGTGACTTAACGACCACAGTCAGGACCAGAACTTCCATCACTAAGTGATACAATTGCTAAATGAGTCATCATGGGGCCACACCCAATGTTATGATCTTTTTGCCATAGTTGTTAAGCAAATCACACAGTCATTCATCAGATTGCTTGTTGGAAGCTGGCTGAGAAGGTCATAAATGGCAATCATGTGACCTTGGGAGGCTGCAACCATTGTAAATATGAGCCAATTCCAAGCACCCAGATCACGATCACGCAACTGCAGGTCGTAAGTGCAAAGATCACCTGTAAGCCATTTTTTTCCAGTGCTGTCATAACTTTGTATGCTTGTTAAATGAATGGTCGTAAGTCAGGGACTACCTGTACAGTAAACATTGGCCTGTTTGAAAAGCAGTGCATTTCATCTGTAATTGTTTTTCTTTTCCAGAAAGCAGAGGATTTAATGGACTGTGAGATGAAATATCTTGGCAGCCCAATGGATGCTTCAGGAATCCCAGAAGCCTTGGACAGCTTTTCTGAGCTCTGTTCCAGTGAAAAGGAAGAAACAGAGGTGAGAAGGATGAGTTAAAAGTCACTTTGTGGGCAGTTGTATTCATTAAATAAAACCAGAGAAAAACAAGGGTAGCTTGCCAACCATGAATAGCAGCGATGCCAAGTAATAGTGATGTTGGGTCTGCTCTGCTGCAAGGCTGGAGGGGGAGCTAAAAGCCTTTGATAAGAGCCATCTGGGTGATCTTTGGGGAAATTGGAAGTAGGAGCTTGTATTCTGTTACACTGAAACATTTTCAAACATTAGGAAAAAAAATGGCTAGGTATTTTGTTCAAAGGACAGGTTTAAATATAGTATTCCAAGACACTACAGATAGTCCTCAACTTACAACAGTTCCTTTAGTGACCCTTTGAAGTTACAACAGCACTGGGGAAAAAATGACTTTATCATTTTTCACACTTACCGACGTTGCAGCATCCACATGGACACATGATCAAAATTCAGCCGCTTGGCAACTGACTCATATTTATGACGGTTGCAGTGTCCCAAAGTCATGTGATCACCTTTTGCGACCTTCTGACAAGCACAGTCAATGGGGAAGCCAGATTCACTTAACTTGCTATTAACTTAACTGCAGTGATTTACTTAACGACTGTGGCAAGAAACATCATAAAATGGGGCAAAATTCACTTAACAAATAGCAACAGAAATTTTGGACTCAATTGTGGTTGTAAGTCGAGGACTACTCGTATAAACATCTAGGGTTCAAGTCTGGTCACTGCATTTTTGATGATAATTATCGTGGTGGTGAGAAGTTTATATATTAGTTTTATCCTGAGGAGAAGATTCAGACTTGACTTGGGACTGATCTCTTAAAACCTAGATATAATTCAGTTTGTTTTTTTGCCACTAGCTAAATTTCTAAGAATTTACATTAAAATGTAATTTATTCATATCCCTATGGCAGCATACTAGAATAAGGAAAAGTTCATTCCTTCTGGGATTTCAATAATGAGTTGTTTTAGATTTCCTAATCCAGTAATTTCAATCATGACATGCAACGTATCTCAAAATATTGAACATTGTTAGCAGAGATTCTGTGAACAACGTCTGTTTCTCTTCTGCCAGATAAAAACAAACACCCCTAATTACAGCTTGCTCCAAAGCCCAACAGGATTTCTTCTATTCATTTGTCATCAGTTCTAGAGCTTGGTCACCTCAGAAATACCTCCTTTCTGTATCTATAGACTTCTAAATGAACTGTTGTAAGAACAGATAGTCCTCGGCTTAACGACCACAATTGAGCTCAAAATTTCTGTGGCTAAGTGAGACAGTTGTTAAGTGAATTTTGCCCTGTTTTATGACCTTTCTGGCTGCTGTTGTTACGTGAATCACTGCAGTTGTTAAGTTAGCAACAGGGTTGTTAAGTGAATCTGGCTTCCCCATTGACTTTGCTTGTCAGAAGGTCGCACAAAGTGATCACATGACTTATGTAACCGTCATAAATATGAATCAGTTGCCAAGTGTCTGAATTTTGATCATGTTTGATCATGTGGTTGTAAGTGTTAAAAACGGTCACAAATCACTTTTTTTTACTGCCACTGTAACTTCAAACGGTCACTAAATGAACTGTTATAATTCAAGGACTACCTGTACTAAAATATACTCATCCTTTCATCCCAAAATTTATGTTTTTGTTTCACCCACACAGCCAATCAGCTGGAGCCCTTCCGGCTCCTGGGGCTTCTGCCGAGCCCAGACAGTCCTGCAGCTGCAGCTGCCTCTCCTTCAGGCTTGGGTCGCTTCAGCTCATTCCCCTCCCCAGCTACACTTCTCTAGGACGGTCACCTACCACCTGCCACGTGGCAAAGTACCACAGGTGGTACGCGTACCACCAGTTGAAAAGCCCTGCTGTAGAGTATGGAATTGCCATCCAGATCCTGGCAGAATTAAAGGAAGGGTTGTATTTTTTGTTAATAGAAGTGGTTCTGCATTTGCCACTCTTCTGATTCAGTACAATGAAATAGCTCCGGGTTCAGCATAGTCAGATGAATAAGAGGACTGAAAATATTTTGTAAAGTGAGCTTCCTCCATTGAAATCCTTCTTTTGTACAACTATTAAAGTTGTAAGTGCCTAATGTTCTCTTTTTATCTGGCAATAATTTTTTTTTAAAAATGTTTGTTTTCTCCTGTGATTCTTCCACAGAAATCCTTTTCTGGGCACCACTGTAGCATAGCTGACTTGTTGTCTGGACCACTCCTTGCTCAGGACATCAATATTAGTGAGGTAAATAGGGACTTTTTAATCAGCAATTTAGTTAACTCAGGTTGCCTTGTAGCCAGTAGCAATAACATCTTGTCTTCCAAATGATCCAGACTGGAAACAGCAGCAGCTTTAAAGGCTCAAATTTTAACATGTTTATGGCTGGGCCATTAAAACAGTTTGTGGACTGATTTGCAAGGCTGTCAGACTCATCTGAGAGAGGTAGCAATACTTATATGGAAGTACAGTTGATAGAAAAATCTATCCCTCCCATCAGTCAATCCCTCTTAATGAGACTGATGCCTTGAAGCCTTACCAGTGAAATGTAGGGTCCTTCTCTCCTGCTATCTTGATCTCCCTGTTTGTTTGGCACACTTAGCAGGTCTCCATGAACAAGAGCCGCCTCTTCCGATCTCCATCTCTGCCAGAAAAACTAAACAAGCCTGCATCAAAGAGGACAGTGAGAAGCTATGATGATGAAACTCCAACTAAGGTGAAATGGAAGAGCAGCCCAATCCAAGAAGGGCCAGATGGGGTAAGAAATAGCTGGATATGGTCCTCACATCCCTTTTCCCTAAATTCCTGGGTCTTGGTATCAAGGCTAGAATGGTAGTTGGATCAACTATGTCAGGAGTAGGTAACCTTGGCTCTTTTATGACTCGTGGACTTCAATTCCCAGAATTCCTGAGCCAGCCATGCTGGCTCAGGAATTCAGGGAGTTGAAGTCCACGAGTCATAAAAGAGCCAAGGTTGCCTACCCCTGAACGATGTCAACAAGAATAGGTGTTTTTCTCTTGTTCAAAGAGAGGGAGACAAAACAGCTAAGATGTTTAGAGGAGCCTTGCTGGCCAGAAATCTGTTTATTCTGTTTCATCCACTGGTCAGCGGATTACACCCAGTTTACACATTTGAGGGAGCTAACTCTCTTCTATTGCTATATCCAAACAATCAGCATTTAAGAAGTGATACATTGGATTCAACTATAATCCATAGTCCTGCTATCCCTGCATTTATTTGAGCTAATTGGATTCAGATGATGTTCAGACTGCTTTGTAGTTAGTTCATAGCACAGAAGGATTACAGATAGTTCTAAAGCACGGGTGTCAAACTCGCCACGTCACGTGACGTGTCACGACGTATCACGACTCTTTTTGCATTGCCGGGAATGGGGTGGGCATGGCTTCGGTATGATGAAACCGGCCCATGGGCCGGCAGTTTGACACCCCTGTTCTAAAGGATCATAAACTTTCTTTCATCACTATCTCAGAAGTTCAGGTGTTTTGCTCCAAGATTTTGCACTAGCTTTTGTTGAACTGCATTTGTCAATTAAAACTCATTCACTCAATTTAGAGAGTCTTTTGAGCTTTATTTTTAATGTAGCACCCCAGATAGGTTTCCATTTAAAAGGCAACAGTCCCATACTGGTCCTTAAAGAATTCTACCTTGTACCTCTTGCCATTAGGATAATAGTCCATTTATTCCTAATCGCTGCTTTAAAATTACTGTTTTAAATCTTTTTATCGTAAGTTCTTCGTGATCTGTTTTGTAACCTTTATTGTCCATTTGTATTTCCACTGTTTGTTTTGTTTTCATTTGGTTAGGAATTCTTTTTTTTTTTAATTGACGTTTCCTTGCAGTCGTATAATTTCTAATTTGCTCATTAACTGAACTGGGGTCCTCCTATATTTATGGGGCCGTTCTTGATCCCAAGTCTATTTATAGTTTTCTCATGGTTTAAATTCAGTGGTTTTGGTCAGACTGACAGTTGAGTCAGTCAATGAATGGCATGTCAAGGGTCCCATTATGCTTGTATCTAAGTTTTCCTCTAGTATTAAATATTTCAATTCTCCCGCTTTGACGCGGATCTTTGTATTTTTTGTAGAAATATTTAAGCATGGTTTCAGTTAATACTTTGTTATTTCAAGCTTTTTCATACACAGAAGACTGATCCTCGCAATTATTTCTCTGCAAATGTATTGATGGGTTACCTGCTTGTTTATAGGTTGTGCTTTTGAAGAAAACAGCGTCCCTTTCTGACATCGAGATTGTCAGAGCCCTTGATCAAGACCATGGCTTCAGGCAGTTAATTGGTGATTTCTCTGGCGTAGGTCTCTTCTTGCTTCTCTAATTCTTTTTTCGGGCGGGTAGGAAGAAGAATGCCGACTTTGCCCATGCCATGCTATCTCAAACCTCCCCTCCTAATAATTGAACAATGCTGAAACAGTTTTCTGTACTGGACTTTCTCAGTCTAGACCAGGGGTAGTCAACCTTGGCTCTTTTATGACTCGTGGACTTCAACTCCCAGAATTCCTGAGCCTGGGAATTGAAGTCCACGAGTCATAAAAGAGCCAAGGTTGACTACCCCTGGTCTAGACATTGATGAAAAATTCATCAGTATGGGAAATTTGAGTATGTGTTGGCAGACAAGACCTACTGTGGTCTGGTACAGATTAGAGGAATTGTTTGTCATATCCTATAGCTGGGTGATTAAGACCTCCAGTTAAGAATTGTATGAACAGCAGCAGCTCACACTAGCATAATGCTATCTACTTCACTTTTAGAAATTCTGATAAGCATGATTCTAATGCACCAAAATCAAATGAAAAGTCCCTTCCTTGACTGTGTGATGTGAGACTCATCTGTGGTTGGCCATTCTCACAGATTACCAAAGGGCTCTGAAATGGACACTAAATTAACCTGAAATATCCTTGTAACTTTTGAGCATGTTTTATTGTAGATTCTGCCATCTGTTGTTACTTTTCTTAGGGAAGAGGTTAATGTGAGTCCCTCTTTCCATTCTCAAGCAATTCTTAAGATTAACAATACTCTGTACTAGTCAGTGTGATGCCCAGCTTAAGATAACTGCCAGAATGCCATTAATAGATTTATATTTTGAATTTTTTTAGTACCTAACTAAAAGTGCATATTAATTTTTCCCAGATCCAATGAATCTTAAATTAATGTTCTTAAAATATCTAGAGCTCATTTCTGCAAAGAAGCATTAGGATATATATAGAAAATGGAATTTGTGATAAATAAAATCACAAATTCCATTTTCTATATCTGTTATAATGTAGTAAATCTATTACTACATTATCCTGAATTCAATTTAAAACAACAGTTACAAGAGCAAACTAGTGAAAAGTGATTGCAAACAAATTTTAAATCTGCCTAGATGAGCTTGCCTGCCTAATAAAATAGAGCGTTGCTTATATTAAATTTGAGCAAAGCAATATCTCTGATACCAACACATAAATAGCTATCCAGGTATAAATGTTGCATGAATTGGTACAATAATACCCAGAAACTGAGTTATGAGCAAAAAGTTATGAGCCATATACATTTTCATAATTTTGTTTTTCAAGCCTGGTGTGATAAATGCACTCCATGCTGCTTTTTTATCCTTGTCACATCCTTCTATTACTATTCTGTGATCCTGATTACTTGAATAATATGTACACTATAATATATTGTGGTGGTGTTATTGCAGTGCAGCCTGGAGCAACTTGGAATAATCTCTACCATGATACTAGTCACAGTAAACAATCTTTATTTGGCTTTGAAAAATTAGGCAAACCAGGAAAAACTCACCATTCAGCAAACTCTCACAAGGGAGGATACCAAATATTCATTGATGTTACATATGTAGGAACAAAATAAAATATACTTAATAAATTTAAATATTTATTGCATCACACATATATATATATATTCCCTCCCACCCCTTTCTGAGAGTAAATGGATTTTCAGGCAAAAACATTTCAGGCAATAATTTTCAACAGTGTCTGAAATAGCTCAGAAAAAACAACTTAGTATATGGCCCAAACAATTATATTGTCTTCAAAGCATGTAGGAAGTTTTGAACAGGGAGTCATACTGTATATTTATTATTTTGCTTCTTAATATACATGTAGGTGAAACATTTGCAAATTTACTTTGGGGCATTTTCTCCTGAATCCAGTGTATCTTATTTCCCAGCAGTTGCATTCAGGATTATTTTGCTGGTGTTAGGATTTATCTAGCTGAGGCTTGAAAAAGTTAGAGAAACTTTTGAATTGTTGAAATTTTAAACATGAATGTGTTTCTCTAGGTGTATGCATTGCCAACAGTCACAGGAAGGCATTCGGATCTGAGATATATCACTGCGGATACTGTGAGCAATCATGCCTGCTTTAAAGTGTTTATATGTCTGACTTTCTCTTTCCTTTTGACTTTGCAAATACTTTCTCAGACCAGCTGAATTCTAGCTGTACCTCCTTTTTATTTAGGGTCACTTGGTTCTGTAAAAGTTTCAGAAGATAGCTGAGCGGGTCTTGCTGCAGTACCTAAGCAAGCAAGCTTCTCTGTCCTTAACATTCTTCGGTAGAGTGTCTAAGTGACTTCAGCTATACCACGGGTCGGCAACCCGCGACTCTGGAGCCGCATGTGGCTCTTTCAGTCTTCTACTGCGGCTCCCAGTCCTCCTCCTCCATTTGCAGAGAGACAGAGACAGAGAGAGGCACTTGCGCTTCCCTTCTCTCTCTCTCTCTCTCTCTCTCTCTCTCTCTCTCTCACACACACACACACACACACACACACACACATTTACTTACTTAGTGGGGGAAGAGGACTGGCAGACCAAGGGCAGAAGAGAGCCAGCCCAATAAGAATGTGTGTCAGCTTGTTGGAGAACAGTGGCCAGGTGAGCAGAAGATCAGAGAGAGGGAGAGAGGGGAGGAGAGAGGAAAGAGAGAGAGAGAGGGAGAGATAGAGAGAGAGAGGGAAAGGAAAGAGAGGGAGGGAGAGGAAAGAGGGAAAGAAAAAGAAAAAGGGAAAGAGGGAGAGAGAGAGAGAAAGAGGAGAGGGAGAGGAAAGGGAGGGAGGGAGAAAGAGAGAGAGAGAGGGGCGTTTTATCAGGTTCGCCTGATCCACCAGTTGCGTCCTTTTCTGGACCGGGACGCCTTGCGCACAGTCACTCAAGCTCTCGTCACCTCCCGCCTGGACTACTGTAATGCTCTCTACATGGGACTCCCTTTGAGGAGCACCCGGAGACTCCAACTGGTCCAGAACGCGGCCGCGCGGGCGGTGATGGGAGGGACTCGTCGCTCCCATGTAACACCGCTCTTGCGCGAGCTGCACTGGTTACCAGTGGTCTTCCGGGTGCGTTTTAAGGTGTTAGTTACCACCTTTAAAACGCTCCATGGCATTGGACCTGGTTACCTCCGAGACCGCCTTCTGCCACAGATTTCCTCCCACAGACCGGTACGCTNGATGATTTTAATATAATTTTAATTACGACACAGCTACTAATATTTGGCTTTTAATTTGGTTTTAGAGGGGTTTTTATTTTGGTATTTATTTATTTTATTTTGGTATTTTATTGTTACTTGTTTTTAATATGCTGTGCACCGCCCTGAGTCCTTCGGGAGAAGGGCGGTATATAAATCAAATTAATAAATAATAAATAAATAATAAATATATATCTGGATATTTTGATTTTTTTTAATTAAGAGATGATGTATGGGGATAATTATGCTGTATTTAAAGATGGTAGATAAGCTACTAAAATTGTTTTCACCTGTTGGGATGAAGGAGAAAGGGTTTTTTTTCCCCTCTTTCTCCGGCATAAAAATTTGTTTTCTTTGTAGCAGTTCATTGATTTCATAAATGCAACACACTATAGTTTTTTTATACATAGCATAAAGGTAAAAAAAGGATATACTGTATGCAGTGTTATCTTCATTTTAGATGTCAAAAGGGTTTTGTGGCTCCCAATGTTTTCTTTTCTGTGAGAAACGGGTCCAAGTGGCTCTTTGAGTGTTTAAGGTTGCCGACCCCTGAGCTACACCATAGTCTACTTTTTAATGGGTAATAGGCAATAAGTAAAGGGCTATAGGTAGTCTTTTACCAGTAGGGAGGGAAGAAAGGTTTATTTATTCCACATTTATTGAACTCTCCAGCCAAACTGCTTGGGATAGCATTTATTCTTTGACTTCATAATAACTCTGTGAGTTAAGTAAAACTAAGAGATGAAGATTACATCAGTGTGGGTGCCATTTTGCTCTCTTTACAGATGGTAGCGCTGCTCCACAATCAATTTCAAAGCCTTATAGAGAAGTTCTATATTGTTGACTGCCGCTATCCCTATGAATATCATGGGGGCCACATCAAGGTGAGGGATTCTTATTCTGGATGAATCGTGTTCTGCAAAGGAACTCATACGTAACATGCTTGAGGACTGTTGTCTTAATAGCAGCACTCCTGGTCAGGTGGTCTTCCGTTATGTTGAAGTAGAGCCCCCAGCCATGATCTGGGGCCTACTTATAGCAGAGCCCAATATTTTGTTTCTTTTTTACAGGGGGCCTTGAATAGCCACAGGCAAGATGACTTATTTGAACTTTTCCTGAGGAAGCCTCTGCTTCCATCATCACCACAGAAGCGCCTCATCCTTGTATTCCATTGTGAATTTTCTTCTGAAAGGGGTCCCAAGATGTGAGTGTGGACCACAGAGGGCTGTGGAGGGGGAGGGGGCTTTTTGGAAAAGGGAAACAGATGGTTTTGGAAGTCCCTGGATAGGCAGGATAACCAGTTGCCTTGCTGTGAAGGTGTCGTTACCTGAGAGAGGAAGACCGGGCCATGAATGAATATCCTGCCCTGCACTATCCTGAACTTTATGTTCTCCAAGGTGGCTACAAGGAGTTCTTTCTAGAAAACAAGGTAACCATGAGACAAAAACTGTTACATTATGTAGAAATGCATTTTATCTGTCAGATACTGATGATAAAATAGCAAAGAATCTTATCTTCTTTCAGCATTCCATATCTTTTTACCTAGCTTGATTTTAAACCAAGAAACATTCACCTTTCAACACTATAGTAACAAAAATGAAAATCTGGCTAGTAAGAAGCAGTTAAGAAGTAGGTATTATTTGTATAAAGATTCGGCCAATTTAATCTAAAACTTTTAACTAATTAGCACCAGGCAAATTTCTGGATATTCCATTTCAGGTAAGGTCTTAATCACTATTCACTTCACTTCTGGAAAAGATACATCATAGAAAGGTTTTTGTCACTGATTTTACCATTTAGATTTCTACGTAGCCCTACCTATTTTTGATTCAAGCTACAGAGATTGAAATTAGCACTTTGAAATGAGTCGAGTTCTTTTAAAATGAGAAAAATATTCTGTTTGACAAAAGACACAGTATTTTGTATAAACTGACATCTACGAGTTGTCTTCAGAGGCAGCCCCATGGACAATACATCCCTTGGTCTAATCCAGCACTCTGCAGCTCCCAAGCTCCCAGAATGGTGCTGTAGGCAGATCGTTGGGCAAAGATTTTCTTTACTAGATGCTACCCCTATTTGAATTATGTTCAAATTTAGGATATTGTTTGGAAAAGTATGTAACAATCCTATGCTTAAAGAATCTTTAAGAACAAAAAAAACACTGCATTTTATAATGCATCAGAAAAAAGAATGCAGTTATAAAACAACTGAATATCCTTTTCATATGCACTAAGACAGGTAAAAGTGCTGGACTGGAAAGTGGAGATCCAGGTTCAGATTCCCAAAACCATGAAGCTTACAGGGTATATCCTGGCAAATCACATGCTTTCACATTTATCCACACAGGATAATTGATACAGGATATAGAAAAAGAAAACAAAAGTGGGTGGAACTATGTGCCTAAAGGGAGGTGCTTTGAGAAATCAAGGGGAAAATATTTTCACACATTACTTGTGTTTGGTTTGGAACACCTAGATCCAGATTTGGGAAGAAATTGCATCGAGGAATGACACTGGGGTTTTATTTTTGCACTCAGTAAGGCATCCAGAGTCACAATAAAGTGAAACAGCATTGGGGAACTACCAGAGGACTGGAAAAGAGCTGATGTAGTTCCCATCTTCAAAAAAGGGAAAAAAATAGATCCAGGAAACTACAGACCTATCAGCCTGACCTCAATACCTGGCAAGATTCTGGAAAAGATAATCAAACAACAAATCAGTGAACACCTAGAGGCAAACAAAGTCATTACTAAAAGCCAACATGGGTTTGTCAAAAACAGATCATGCCAGACAAATCTTATTGCATTCTTTGATCAAGTGACAAAATTAGTGGACCAGAGGAATGCTGTGGATATAATTTACTTGAACTTCAGTAAGGCATTTG
>NW_015391172.1:17965-19521 GCF_001527695.2 Protobothrops mucrosquamatus
AAGATTCTGGAAAAGATAATCAAACAACAAATCAGTGAACACCTAGAGGCAAACAAAGTCATTACTAAAAGCCAACATGGGTTTGTCAAAAACAGATCATGCCAGACAAATCTTATTGCATTCTTTGATCAAGTGACAAAATTAGTGGACCAGAGGAATGCTGTGGATATAATTTACTTGAACTTCAGTAAGGCATTTGATAAAGTACATCACAATCTACTACTGGATAAGATAGAAAAATGTGGGTTAGACAGCATCACCACCAGATGGATTCGTAGTTGGCTGACCGGTCGTACTCAGCGTGTGGTCCTCAATGGAACCGCATCTACATGGATGGAAGTGTGTAGTGGGGTGCCCCAGGGCTCTGTTCTAGGCCCAGTGCTCTTCAACATCTTCAGCAACGATTTGGACGAGGGGATAGAACTCATCACATTTGTAGACAACATCAAGCTGGCAGGAATAGCCAACACTCCAAAAGACAGGCTTAAGATACAGGAGGATCTGAACAAACTGGAACACTGGGCGCTACCTAACAAAATGAAATTCAACGGTGAAAAAAGTAAAGTTCTACATTTAGGCAAGACAAATCAAATGTACAGGTATAGTATAGGTGGTACCTTGCTCATAGTAGCAACTGTGAGAGGGATCTCGGAGTTCTAGTGGACAATCACTTAGATATGAGCCAGCAGTGTGCTGCAGCTGCCAAAAAAGCCAACACGGTGTTAGGCTGCATTAACAGAGGGATAGAATCAAGATCACGTGAAGTATTAATACCACTTTACAATGCCTTAGTAAGGCCACACTTGGAATATTGCATCCAGTTTTGGTCACCACAATGTAAAAAAGATGTTGAGACTCTAGAAAGAGTACAGAGAAAAGCAACAAAGATGATTAGAGGTCTGGAGGCAAAAACATATAAGGAACGGTTGCTGGAATTGGGAATGTCTAGTAGTTTAATGAAGAGAAGGATGAGGGGGGACATAATAGCAGTGTTCCAATATCAGGGGCTGCCACAAAAAAGAGGGAGTCAATTCTCCAAAGCGCCTGAAGGCAGGACAAGAAGCAACGGATGGAAACTAATCAAGGAGAGAAGCAACCTAGAACTAAGGAGAAACTTCCTGACAGAACAATTCACCAGAAGCGGTGAATGCTCCAACACTGGAAGTTTTTAAGAAGAGACTGGACAGCCATTTGTCTGAAATGGTATAGGGTTTCCTGCCTGAGCAGGGGGCTGGACTAGATGACCTCCAAGATCCCTTCCAATTTTATTATTATTATTATTATTATTATTGTTGTTGTTGTTGTTGTTGTTGTTGTTATTATTATTACTATTAATTCCATAGATGAATCAATAAAAGTAAAAGCAATATGTCTAGGATAGGGGCTTTTCCCCTTATCCCATTCATATCTTTTCTGTTTTCTAAACATTTAATGGGGGGAAAATGAGATTTTACTTGTTTTCCCTTATAAATCAAAGAACCATAATATACTGATTCTTTTTTTTAGAAGTTGTATGTTGTTATTTTTGTGACTAATTGTTGTGATTAACTAAATTG
>NW_015391172.1:21599-24220 GCF_001527695.2 Protobothrops mucrosquamatus
GTAAAAGCAATATGTCTAGGATAGGGGCTTTTCCCCTTATCCCATTCATATCTTTTCTGTTTTCTAAACATTTAATGGGGGGAAAATGAGATTTTACTTGTTTTCCCTTATAAATCAAAGAACCATAATATACTGATTCTTTTTTTTAGAAGTTGTATGTTGTTATTTTTGTGACTAATTGTTGTGATTAACTAAATTGTGGGCTTTAAGTTATGGAAATATATATATCATCACTGATCTCCTTTTCTGACAGGAGCTGTGTCAACCACAGAGTTACTGTCCCATGGATCACCAGGATTTCAAGGCAGAGATGGTCAAGTTCCATGTTAAAAGCAAGACCTGGGCAGGGGAACGGAGGCGCAGAGATCACATTGTTCGTCTCATGAAGCTATGAGTTCAGAGACAGTAGCAGGAGAAAACCTCCTCCAAAAGGTCTTTCCTTGGCCAAAGGAAAAGCTGCAGCTTCTGTAATATGCTGAAAGGCTAAGAAAGTGAGCTTGCCAGGACTAAGCAGCCCTGGCAGAGGTTACAATGAGGAGAGCTCCAAAATGCAGAGGTCCCTAGTTTGAAAGTGCTGTGGCCAACTGCAGACATTCCTAATGGAATACACTCAATAGAACTGGCAGTGGCCGCTGTGAGAAAATGCCTAGAACATTTCCTAAGGCAGCAGGCTAATCCAGACTTTAAGCTAGTTGTCAGCAGGAGACTTAATTCTTTTTAAATGTTACTTTAAGTTTTTGGCTCGTGAGTGCCTTATTTTAATGGAAGAATAAACTGTTCTGGAAGATTATCAAATGTTGTTTAACTGTGTATCCAGTTTTGTACACATATGTAAGTAATAGCCTGTAGTAGCAAAAAAATTAAACACTCATTTGGAACAATATCATACAGGCGGGAAGAAAAAGCATGAGAAAGTCATTTCATACTTGTTTTCTTTTAAGGGGGGTATCTTTTTCTTCTTCTGAGTATCTTAGCGAGGGTGTAAATGAGTGATATGGTATAGAAAAGTATAATAAGCTACTATCGCCCATCCCTTCAGATCTTGTATATTTGCCTTTCAAGGTGAGTCACTTCTTCTCTTGCAGTTCTGGAAAAAAAAAGTTTTTTAATGATAGCAAACGCGAGCAATTGAAATTCTGGACAAAAATAAAATTACATATTCAAACTTGTTCTAAATTAATACTTCTTCAAACAATAAAGGTGACTAGGTAACTCTCAAATAAGTACCTACACAATATTGTAAAATTTTAGAGGTTTGTTGTAATTACCAAGATGGCTCTCCTCCAATGCTTCTCCCCTCATACCTTCAAGACAATGTCATGAGGTAGATTAGATCGAGTCTTGCCCACAAGTGCTTCCTCCATTAAATCCCACTAACATGTTCTTGGAGTTACCTGAAAAGAAGAGTAATACAGGGAGTCCTTGACTTACAACCACAATTGAGCCCAAAAATTATGTTGCTAAGTGAGACATTTGTTGAGTTTTGCCCCACTTTACAATCTTTCTGGCCACATTTGTTAAGCGAATCATTGCAGTTATTAAATTAGTAACATGGTTGTTAAGTGAATCTGGATTCCCCATTGATTTTGCTTGCCAGAAGGTCGCAAAACCTAATCACATGACCCTGGGACACTGCAACCATCATAAATACGAACTAGTTGTCCACATCCAAATGTAAATCACATGACCATGGGGATGGTGCAATAGTCATAATTATGAAAAATGGTCATAAGTCACTTTTTTCAGTGCCGCTGTAACTTTGAACGGTCACTATAACTGTTGTAAGTCGAGGACTACCTGCGTCACTGGGGATTTGAACCTGGGCTAGCGTAACGACACTGCTTTACTGGCATTCATTTTGAGAAAGAAAGTTGAAAGCATGAGGGGGAAGGTAAAGAATTCCTAAATGAGGAGATTTCAGATGTAAGTTTTTTTGTTTTTATTTTTAAATAATGATTTCTTACATTGGAAGGTTGAGGTGATATTTTCCATAATTAATTCTTTGCTAAAGGAAAGAGTTTCCAGCAGATGGCGCAACTGCCACATTCAGGACAGGAAAGAAAGTGGCTTCTGGTATTGCTAAGTGCATCACCCAGCTGTTGAATAGTCAGTCTAGTCCCCAGGGCCAGACTGCTTCGGACAGCAAGAAGTCTAGCCTTTTAAACAGGGCCCCCACCTTGACCATGCTCCAGGTTTCTGAACCGTTCCATTGCTCAAGAATAAAGCCAAGCAGCAGCTGACCAGTGAGGTAGGAAAGTGGTGCCGGAAAGCAGGACAGGCACAGCCAGCCTCTTTTCTAGAGAGTTGCAAAGAAGGTGGTCAAAAGGAACAAAGGACTGAGAAGATTTAAAGAGCCGAGAAAGGTGCAAAGTGGCTTTGATGGAAACGACAGTATTTTAGAAGTGTGTAAAGAAGGCTATACAGCAGTGGTTCTCAACCTGTGGGTCGGGACCCCATTTGGGGTCGATCGACCATTTCATGGGGGTCGCCAAGCAAGGCTGTCCGCCATTTTTTTTGTCCGCCATTTTTTCCCCTTTTCCGGCGGGTGCCTTACCTCCCTTGGGCTGGGCCAGCTGGTGGTCGGCCTGCTCCGTCTCTGCCGCTTGCCAGCTACGCCTCGG
>NW_015391172.1:25453-28261 GCF_001527695.2 Protobothrops mucrosquamatus
GGGTCGATCGACCATTTCATGGGGGTCGCCAAGCAAGGCTGTCCGCCATTTTTTTTGTCCGCCATTTTTTCCCCTTTTCCGGCGGGTGCCTTACCTCCCTTGGGCTGGGCCAGCTGGTGGTCGGCCTGCTCCGTCTCTGCCGCTTGCCAGCTACGCCTCGGCCGGCGCAGGGGGCGGAACCACGCATGCGCAGCGCTCCCGGGCAGGGAAAGTCCTCGACTTACGACCGGTTGGGTAGTCCTCAACTTACGACCGGTTTAGTCCTCGACTTATGACTGGTTGGGGTCGTGGCATTAAAAAGGTTAACCACTGCTATACAGGGACAGAGAATATATAATTAAAAGAAAAAGTGATAACATTTGGGATTAAATGAGTGAAGAAATGCTGAGTGTTTTAGAGATTTTGGGGTTAATAATATGTCAAAGAGTAGAATTGTGTACATGTTAAGAGTACAAGGAAAAATCAAAAGGCAGAACTGTACAACAAATGTATGGAAGGAAGGAAGGAAGGAAGGGAAAGAGAAAGAAAGAAAGAGAAAGAAAGAAAGAAAGAAAGAAAGAAAGAAAGAAAGAAAGAAAGAAAGAAAGAAAGAAAGAAAGAAAGAAAGAAAGAAAGAAAAAGAAAGGTAATGGATTTTGGGGAAGAGGGAAGACCGAGAAAGTGATGCTTAAAAATGAGTGATGTATGAATTTCCAGAAGAAAAAGTAATATAGGAATTTCCTTTTTCTTATTTTATGCCTTTAATTTTGGGGGGGGCTTGCTATTTCATCCATTGCCTTTTCTTCACTTGGCATTATGTTGCTTATCCTGAAAGGGAATAGCATTAAAAGTATACAAGTACACATTTCTCACCCAAACCCATATTAGGATTTCCTGGATCTTGGAGAATATCCTGCATTTTTATTCCTGATTCTGCTATCCTTACCGCTCAATCACCCAGGACAGTTTCAGAGTTCCAAGGCAAGTGACCCCCCCTAATTTCTCCCCCCCCCCATCAGGCTTCCCTCCAGCCAGCCAATGGGATGCCTTAGAAATGACAGCCAATTAGTACCTTGCCCTCATTCATTCCTCACTAACGTTTCATAACATTTCTTATGGAATAAAAGTTCACTGTCAAATTCCGAAGCCCTATGGGTGCTGAACTGCAGGGACACGGGGGCAGGAAACTGAACTTGGCTTAGCACTGAGTTTGCACATGGGAAGGACCTTAATGTTAATGGTCCGGTGTAATGAGAACATGTTGAAGCTGATTAAAGTGCATCACCCAGCTGTTGTATTCATGCAACACACAGCAAATAAGCTTCTCTTATTCAGTCAGGTTATCAGGAAACAAAACTGCTGGCAATTCTTCAAGTGCTCTGGACTATGCTGTATGATGAAAGCTGCGATTCCATATTCTTTAATGCTCTCTCAATGGTCTGCTTTTTTTAAGTTGAAGTAATTGGACAGCCTCTGGATTTGGATATATTTTATGTTTCAGTGTCATTCAGGGTAAACATGTTAACCATGAATGGATTTCTTGAGCAATGTTATAAACAATATCCTTTAATTAAGACAAAATCATTGTTTTACTCCACAACTATTATGTATACCCCAGTAACTATCCGTATTACAGACTTGATTTAATGGACTGTCAGAGGTTTGAAGGATTGGAGCTTCTGGTTTAAAACTATGGTATCTGAACAAAAGTGTAAGTTTCCCCTGATACAGCTTATTCTAAATTATTTTCAGAGGTGGTATATGCATGATATAAACAATGAAAACAGGTTTTATGAAATCAGTTGTCATAGGGAAGGCTTACGGCTACAGGTTTTTTTCTTAGAGTATATTGGATTACAACCACTGTACTTTAAAAGCTAGCAGAAGACAGTTAACCACCTGGTGAGTTATTGTTCTATCCAGGGCAAGATTAAAGTAAAAACTAAATAATTATAAAGATTTAAAAACAACTAAAAGCAAAAAAAAAACTAATCAAAAGTTTGAAAGAGAAAATTGGGTATATTGTTTATTTTAAAGTACTTTTGAGTTATTGAAATAACACATGTCTATGAAAACTCTTTTAAATTTCCTAAGAGGAGTGATTAGATGATTTTGTTAAGAAAATAAGGGAAAATTGTGAAAGATCATGGGACCATAGAACTACAGAATTCCAAATGAGACTAAAGAATTAAGAACAAAGACAGATTCTCTCTTTTATTATTCTCTTTTCTGAGTTGTAAATTAAAAAAGAGAAATGGCTGCTGCTACCAGGAAAACAGCAAAAATCACAGAAGGGAGGAGAGAATTATTAACAAATAACAGATCAAATAACAGAACAGGGGACTACACCAGAGATTTTACAAAGGATGTTTGAAGAAGTAGAAAAGAAGGTTACAAAATCAGTGACAGCATGAGTGACTGAATCTGTTAAAATAGATCTGCTACACCTGAAAGGAGAATGGAGGAAAAATGTGCAAATATGGAAAAAAATATTAATTAAACATTGGAAGAAATTGAAGAGGTTAAACAAATTAAGGAAAAAAATAAAAAATGGAAAATAAGAATAAACAGAGAGATGGAAAAACATTTAGACAATGTGGCACTGCTGGAATTAAAAAAAGAATTCTGCCCTAAGACTCATGATTTAGAGATATTTCCTTACCTAAACAGAGAAACAGAATGACCATGGCAAAAAAGCAGTGGGAGTGGGAGCAACTTCTGACTTCCTGCTGGCTTCCCCATTGATTTTTCTTGTAGGAATCTGGCAGGGAGTGTTGAAAATAACAGAATAACAGAGTCACAAGGGATCTAGGAGATCTTCTCGTCCAA
>NW_015391173.1:0-29269 GCF_001527695.2 Protobothrops mucrosquamatus
GCAAGGAGAAGGGCGGGATATAAATTCAAATAATAAATAAATAAATAAATAAATAAATAAATAAAATGTCCAGGCTTTCCACAGTTAAAACAATTCCCCATAGGTCTTCCTTTGTTTGAAATAGCTACAGCTAAAGCTTCCATATTATAACTATTACTGCCTACCACTCGACAAGCTTGAATCAAGTCTGCTAATTCCTTTGGACCTCCCGTGACCAAAGGTTGCAAAACTCTTTTACAATCAGCATTTGCATTTTCTATTGCTAACTTCATTAAAATGGCTTCTGCTGCAGCTACATTATCAATTTGTTTTTCAATTGCCTCTTTTAAGCGATTAATAAATTCATCATAGGGTTCCTGATTAGCTTGTCTAATTTGAGTAAAACTACGACCTATTTTTCCATTGTCATCCACTTTGCCTAACGCTGCAAAAATACAAGCATTAATTATAACAAACCCCGCCTGAGGAGTTCCATCACGTTGTTGATCTACAGTAGTAAAATTACCTGAACCATATAATTGATCTGCTGTTATTTGAGCAGTGCCTTTTTGCACAGCCTGTAGTCTATATTGAAAGTCCCAAACAACAAATTGCGAGGGAGTTAAAATCATTTGCATCAAAGCTTTCCAATCAGCAGGGATCATATGATGTGCATATCCGACAGCCTCCAATAATCCTAATACATATTTATTTTTTAAACCATAATCTTTAACAGCACCTTTAATTTCTTTTAAGGTGCGAAGAGGCAAAGGCTTCCATTCAGTGACAGGATTCATGTGTGCGTCCATCCCTACGGTTACAGGGAATGCAGAAAATTCATCTGCATCTAATTCTCCTTTATCATAAGCATCTCTGAGTGCCTCAGCCACTAGAGTTCCTTTAGTGTGCGAGGGGGCTGATGAAAGCTCCCCGGTGTGAATGGTCAAATCTGTTAAATTTGGATATAAATGATCTATTTCTCTAACAGGTTTCAAAATTTCTGTCTTAGGTGGTAATAGCATAACATCCTNGATCTCCTCCCATTACTCACGAAAGAATCAGTCTTTTCCCAGCAAAGATCTGATGAAACGCGTTGAACCTCTTCCAGGCGATTGAGTAAAAGAGTCCAGGGACGTACCGCTTTCGGAGCGATCACGTCGGGGTCACCACTTGTAGTGATCCGGTTCCCATGAAATACAAGACACAGGGTTGTCTGCAAGAGTGAGAACTTCGAGTAGATTCGTAAGCTCTCTTTTATTGAAATTTTACACATAGACCTCATTGTCTTTCCATCTCAAGGAGGAAATAACAAACCTTCTGGTTAGCGATTTGCTAGACACAGACACAGATAACATTTATTTGTACTTCGTACGTGTTCCAACTGCCAGGGCAGTCTGCACGTACACAATACACAAAGTCAAAATACTAATTAAACATGAAGTAGCTTTGGTTAATCTCCACAAACAATGTGTTGTCTGGGTTCATATATTTAACAACAGTGAATAGTAGTTAATTTCTGTACTTTCATAATCAACATATTAACTAGAGATACTTTTCCTTGGTCCTCTCTTCTTCCAATAGGTTCTCCTTTTACCAACATTAAGCAAATATAGTTTTTAATACTATCAATACGTACAAATTTAAATATAAACATTTTTCTAATATTTAGCAATAACATCAGTATGTAATGTTTTTTCTAATCAGCTTATTTTACAGTTGCATTTGCAAAAAATCATCTTATGTAAATCACTATAGGTCCTGTTTTCAGAACTCTTATTTAAGCTTAGTTTCCCCACATTTAAATATCCAAAATATTTCATACGTTTAAATCAACCCAATATTTTTACATTTCCCATATTATAAGAAAGAAAGAAAAAAGAAAGAAAAAAAACTATACTACTTATAGATCACATTTCTCTTACTGTAAAACCCCTTCATTTCCAAGATTTAACTATTCTTTTAACCATATTTAGACAAATGTTTGGTCATATGATATTCCATCTGGTATGTCAAGTCATCTCTCTTAAATCTAGTTCTCGCCTGTCCTTATTTAAGCTTAGGTTCCCTTCAGTATTCAGGACATTTCTTATCAGTTATAATTTTCTCCAAATTGATTACAATTGAATATCCAAAAAAATTCATTCATTTAAATCATCTCATTATTTTTACATTTCTCATATCATAAAGCAATACTATACTACTTATAAATCACATCTCTCTTACTATAGAACCCATTTGTAGCCAAAATTTAACTATTCTTTTAACCGTATTCAAACAAGTGTTTAGTCATGTAGTACTCCATCTGATAGCTCAAATCATCTCTCTTGAGTCTGGCTCTCGCCTTCTTCTCTTGCCTAGCAGCTTTCCAAGTCAGTGTGTTCAGCTTGCCATATAATTCTTCCTGTATTTTTATAGGTGTTGTTAAGAATGGGAAAGACAAATTGAGTAAGGTGCTTTTGAGGAGGGATTTCACCCATTTATACTCATTAAGATGCTTCCATTTTTCTTCTCTCTCAATTTCTCTTTCCATTTTTTGTCTCCCAGACTCTAGTGGTTCTCCTGACAGCTCTATTGTCCATTTTGTCAAATCTTCTTTCTTGTCTTCAGGTTTGTTTTGATGTTCTGAAAAATGAAATGTCTTAAATATCACAGCTCAGTAAGTATTTATAATCCAAGAAGGTCAGCAGTTTTCATAAACAATTGTATTTCTCATTCTGCAATAGATAACCCAGTGTGTTTTCTTTCTTCTATTCCCAGCTGTTCTCTGTTTGGCTAAGAGTCCTTGAGGATCAAAGGGATAAAAGTACTCTGTTTCTGGGTATCTTGACAGTTTCTGAGGCAAGACGGCTATAATTCTATACTTTGTTCCACCACGAGATGTCAGTGTCTGTTTTCCAGCTTTTAAAACGAAACGATTATTTTCTTGTAATTCCGTCAATATTCTTTTAAGTAGAATATCATAACAATTTCCATAATTTTCAGTTTTATCCAAATTATAGCTTTACATTAGTCCATTTCAATGTATTTCTGTCCCCCATAAAAATTAAATCGCCACTTCCATCTATGGAAGGGTGGGGTTATAGTCACCTTCCTTCTCACTTTCAGAGGATTTTTTGCTTCTTGGGGATCTTTTCCAGGAAATCAGTTTCAAAATAGAGAAGAGAAGATCAATATTCTCACCCAGCTCCAACACGCTGTTCACAGTTGTTCTTGGTGCTTTTGGACTTCGGATGCCAGTAGCTTGGGCTAGTCACCAGAGTGTAGCTAGCCTTTCTCCTGTCGGGTTGGAGGGCTTCCCCCGGATCAAACGGATCGACCGCCGTCATTCCGTGATCATCGGGGTGCCCCTCCTTCACCGGGGTGACATTAGACCCATTTAGGGTCCCCAGGCAGGGCGAAACCAGCTGTGGGGTGTGGAGCTCCACAATCCCTCATCCGCATCGCTACGATGCAAAACCAGAAGTCTCCACCTCCTCTTCTGTTGGGTCTCTTTCTTTTGAATAGTTTGTATTCTTCCATCAGTACATTCCAGTCATGAGTCATCACACCCACATATTAATGATATCTCACTCCAAACTGACAGATCACCTCACCCAGTGGCCTCTTGTAGATGTTAAATAGGAGAGGAAAGAGTACCTAGCCCTGAGGCACCCCACAAAGTAAGGGCCACAGCCTGGATTTCTCCCCACCTATCAACACCAACTGAAACTGACCCTGGAGGAAGGAGGAGAACCAGCACAACACAGTGCCACTCACCCTCAACTCCCAGAGCCAGCCCAGAAGGATACCATGATCAATGGTATTGAATGCCTCTGTGAGGTCAAGAAGAGTCAGGATTGATGCACTACCTCCATCCCACTCCCATAAAATGGTATCCATGAGTGCTGCCAATGCTGTCTCAGTCCCAAACCCTGGCCTGAGCCACAACTGAAAGGGGTCTAGATAATCTACTTCATCCAAGGTTCTCTGCAGATGCCACACAACCACTCTCTATAATCTTTCCTGCCACACGACCACTCTCCACAACCTTCCCTAACAAGGGCAGATTGGAAACTGAGCGAAAACTATCCAGCTTGGTTGGGTCAAACAATGGTCCTTTGTGGAGAGGGTGCATCACTACCTCTTTAAGAGCTGGTGGAACCACTTCCTCAGTTGAAGAGTTAACTACCACCCAGACCCAATTCCGCATCCCTTCCTGTGCAGCTTTAATAAGCCAGGAAGGGCATGGATCTAATACACAATTGGCCGAACTAGCAGCTGAGAGAGCCTTGTCAACTTCCTCAGGTTCCACGGGCTCATACTCTTCCCAGGTCACCTTTCAAGATGTAGCCCCACCACCTTGCAGTGGACAATTCAGAGATGGACACTCTTCACAGACACTAAGACGGCTTGGAGAACAAGGTGTGAAATATGGCAGCCACTATGACCCAGCCACAATTCCAGTGAAAGCCGTAGTGAATGCAATTTGCAGAACCAGGAAAACAACAACAGCCCCTCTCACAAGAGGTCACAGGAGGGGCTCTGCAAGCACTAAATGCAGCTCGCATCCAACCTTGGCAAGGTATGTTGTTAAAGACTGATGTCACTGTATGTCTCCCAGGTGGACAGGAAGAAATTGTTACTGTCTTAGTGGATTCAACAGCTAACTTTATAAACTTTGCAACAGTAAAAGCACTCAAGATTCCCATTGTCCTTTTGAAGTCACCATTGCCAGTTAAAACAATTGATGGTCAGCTTTTGAAAGCAAGTCCAATTACACATTCCACAGTTCCTTTGTGCTGAACCATAGCCAAGCACTCTGAACTGTTAACACTTTTTGTGACTAACCACCTCCCAATTGTTTGGGGGACTGTATGGCTGCAGCTCCACAACCCTACGAGACTTATTATTTGGTTTGATGACCCAGCTTATCTCAAGCATCATGAAATACAGGCCAACCCTCCTCACCAGCCACCACTGAACCCAGGCAGAGATTCCCAGCCTGCCTAGCAAGTATGCAGACTTTGCAGATGTTTTGGGGGATGAGGAAGTTTCTGTTCTACCTCCACATAGCAACTGTGACTGGAAAAAAAATACATACTTGGCTAGAAAAGATGTTGGGAAAACATGTAGATTTTAAACCTGAACTTTTTTTATTAGGTCTTATGCCAGAAAAGATTGATAAACAAAGTATATATTTGATTTTACATGTGATAACAGAATCATATTTGCACAACATTAGAAAAATGAAGAATTACCATCAGAAGAAGAAATAATTAAAAAAATATTAGAATGTGCAGAAATGGACAGACTTACTTTGAGGTTGAAAGAAAAAGAAGAAACAGAATATTTTCAAACTTGGGACTTATTTTATCAATGGTTGGAGAAACGAACTAGGGATTAGGAATTAAATTTGTATTAGTGAATGATAAACTCAGACAACACGTTGAATAAGCACTATTGAATTTTATGGAAAAATTAATAAAAGTTTTACAAAAAAAAAGTATGCAGACTTTGCAGATGTTTTGGGGGATGAGGAAGTTTCTGTTCTACCTCCACATAGCAACTGTGACTGTAACATAGACCTGGTCCTGGGGGCTAAAATACCTGCCAAGAGACAGTACCCAATGTCAGCTAAAGAGTTAGCAATTTTAAAACAGTATTTGGACTCTAACTTACAGAAGAGCTTCATAAGACCGTCCAAATCACCAGCCTCAGCTCCAACCTTTTTCATCCCTAAGAAACAAGTCCCAGACACTCCAATCCCAAGTGGGGTGACCCCCTTACATACAGTTCACGACTATAAGGCCCTCAACTCTGTGATGGTCAGAGACCACTACCCACTGCCCTTAATTTCAGATCACTTGGATAGGCTGTAGACCACACACATTTTTACTAGGTTGGAACTTTGCAATGCCTACAATCTCATTAGAATCAAGGAAGGCTATGAATATTTAACTGCTTTTGACACCAGATACGGCAAGTTCAAATACACCGTGATCCCGTTCGGGTTGTTCAATGCAGGGGTGGTATTTTCCAAATTCATGAACCATTTTTTTTCTGATGTCATTGATAAGTTCGTAGTCCTTTATCTAGTTGATATCTTGATCTACTCTGAGGATGAATCTCAGCATGAGGAACATGTGTGAGAAGTCCTGAGTAGACTGAAAGAAAACCGCCTCTTTGTTAAACTGGAAAAGTGTGCCTTTGATCTGAAACAGTTACATATTTCTTAGGGTATCGTATCTCCACAAATGGAATCCAGATGGAACCCCAGAAAGTCCAGGCCATGGTGGAGTGGCAGACACCCCCCCCCCCCGCACTGTGAAGGACGTTTAGAGTTTCCTGAGCTTCGCCAACTTTTACAGAAAATTTATCCCTGGCTTTGCCCATAAAGTAAAACCGCTTACCCAACTGTCAAATAAAGGAGTTAAATTTGCTTGGACTCACACACAACGGACAGCATTTGAAGAGTTAAAGAAACTCTTTGCACACCAACCCCTCCTCCAACACCCCGACACAGCAAAGAGATTTGTTGTGCAAATAGATGCCTCAGACATGGCAACTGGGGCTGTTCTCCTGCAAGAGGCACCAGGGGAGTGGGGGGAGAAATACCTGTTGCCCTGCAGTTTCGTCTCAAGAGCTTTGATTGCCTCAGAATGGAACTATGACATTTTTTAACAAGGAGCTGTTGGTGGTTAAATCTGTGTTCGAACAATGGGGGCACTTTTTGGAAGGAGCACATTGGCCCATAGAAGTCAACACAGAGATCATGAGAAACTACAAATCTTGCAACAGTCCAAGACACTTTCACCCAGACAAATTAGATGGAGCCAATTCTTCTCATGCCTTGATTTTTACATTCAGCATGTCCTGGGCTCAAAAAAACATGATGCCAGATGCACTTTCTCGCAAGCCAGAGTATGCTCAAGTTCAACATACCCCAGTACAAGCAACCATCTTACAACCTTCCCATTTCCAGCTGGCACCACACCCACCATGCTCTGAGGGGTTGGGGGCCACTCAACCACACCACAACTTAATCACCAGACTCAAGGCACACCAACCTCTAGACCAGCTCTCACCGGCCTGGATGGATGACCTCAAAGAAGCCCCACAAGGTACTGCATCCCGGTTCATGGTGGAGGGAGGAGCCTTGAAGCACAAAGGCAGGATTTATGGATCCCCCACCTTTGAGGGAGGAGGTTTTGCAGCTTTGCCATGACAACCACACAGCAGGACATGGTGGAGTGTTCAAAACCTGGCACAGAACGTTAAAGAGACTTTTAGCAGCCTAAGATGGCAGCAGACATCAAGGACTATGTGGCATCTTGCCACACACGCAGAAGGACCAAGTCCCACCATCAGAAGCCAGTAGGACTCTTGCAACCCTTCCCCACACACCAGTGGTGGGATTCAAATATGTGAACAACCGGTTCTCTGTGTGGATGCCGCTTCCAGAAGTCCATTCTGGGCCTGGGCAACAAAAAATTATCTACCGGTTCTGCTGAACTGGTGCAAACTGGCTGAATCCCACCACTGCCGCACACCCTCGTCCATGGTATACAGTCTCCCTGGACTTTATTACTGACAATCCCCAGTCCATGGCTTCACATCTGTATTAGTTGTGGTAGATCTTTTTACCAAGACGGCTCATTTTATACTAAGGCTAAGGCTCAGAATGAACTAGGGCTTGCAACAAATATCAAAAATAATTTTTAAAAATTTCTTTCAACATGTAAAACACAAGAAAAAAGTCAAGGAAATTATCAGTCCACTAATGGGAGAAGATGGCAAGAAGGTGATGAACAGCAGCCCTGGTGGTACAGTGGTTACAATGCAGTATTTCAGGCAAACTCTGCCCACAGTCTGGAGTTCGATCCTGACAGGGCTCAATCTTTGATCCTTCTGAGGTCGGTAAAATGAGGACCCAGATTGTTGGGGGCAATAAGCTGACATTGTAAACTGCCCAGAGAGTGCCATAAAGTACTATGGGGCCGTATGTACAGTAAGTCTAAGTGCTATAGTGCTATTGGTAAGGTGATGAGCAGCAGTCTTTCATCACTCATTACTACATAAGGATGCCCCCTTCCAACCACCTTGCGATCCCAGCACCTTCCTCACCTACAGTAATTGTGGATGGGGAACCAAAATATGAAGTGGAACAAATGCTGGACTCTGGGTGCAGAGGTAAAGGAATTCAGTATTTGATCCATTAACAATTCCCTAAAAAACCATGACCTACCAAGCTCCTGGCTCCCTGGCCCACACCACCTCAGGAATCCATCACTGAAGAAGTTAACCAGTCTCTGTGGGTTGATCCTGGGGGAGGTGGGGTGGTTGTTTATGATAGGACTTCCACTTCTGGCCTTCAAATCCTGGGCATGGGAGGGGAGGGACTTTCTAATGCTGTTCCTGTCTTCCAGCAACTGCCACCTGTCTCACTGCAGGAGGGGGAGAGCAGCTTCAAGGAGCCGGGGAGGGGGGAGTAGGCAAAGAAGAGGCTGAGCTGGAAGGTGGTGTTAAATGTGACATCAGTTAAGAGTCATTGTGTTGTCACAAAAGACCTAAGTCCAGCCCCCCGTGAATTCCATTGACCCTTATTTAGTGCCAATTTAGCTTTGACTCTTAGTTGACCAGTTTCTTGTGTATAGGTAGCAATAAACTCTTCAGTACTTTAAACTCAGCGAGTGTTCCTGGTTCATTGTGCCTGACAGCTTGAGAACAGAGATGCAATCTACCTGCTGCTGTGACACAGCCACGGGTGCGAAGAATTCAAAGGTATGTGTTGCTTCAACCTAAGAACTCTCAGTTGATAGAGGGAAACATTTGAGATTTGAAAAACATGGTTCAGCATATAGGGCCATGGTGGTGAACCTATGGCACGCGTGCCACAGGCGGCACGCAGAGCCCTCTCTGTGGGCACGCGCACCGTTGCCCCAGTCCTAGGCCTTCAGCTGGGTTTTATAAAACGTTTTTGCTTTAGGCCTCTGCCGCCGTGTGCAAAAAAAAAGATTCAATCAATCAATCAATTTCAACTTCTCGCGGGAAAAAAAAGATCTCCCAAAGTTGGAATTGATTGATTGAACTTTATTTTTAGTCCCACACAGCGGCGGAGGAAGTGACGCGTCGGAGATGGAAAGAAGGTGCCACGTGGGAGTGGGGGGAGCAGTGGGAGCAGGGTGCTCCATGTGAGGGGTGGGGCAGGGCCTGTGCATGGGGTAGAGAAGCAACACGTCGGCGCTAGCATGGTGGTAGACCAGTTGCTTCCCTCCCCCTGCCAGACACCTGCCGAAGCCACGCAGGGTAAGGTTGCTGTCCCCACCCCCACCCAGATGCCCTCGCCTCCCCCAAGCATTTTTTTACTAACCTGCCTTTCAGCTGCATTCTGTTTCTCCGTTCGCTTCTCAGCCTTCGCCACGTGTTTGTGGGACTATCGGTAAAAAAAAAAAGTTCCATCAGACTTTCTAACTTCTCGCAAGTGGTGCAGGAAGGGTTAGCGGCGAGCGTGGGGGGCCGGGAGGAGCTGCGCAAAGCAGGCAGAGGGGAGCCCAGGCAGATTGCGGGCGCCACTCCTTACCTCTTCCGTGCTGCTGCTGCCACCGCTGCTGCTTTGGCCAAAGTGACCTAGCCGTCGCCGCCGCAGTCCCACCCGGCTCTGCCGCTGCCATGCTGCTGCCCCGCTCCGGCCCTGGGCAGTGCCTCTGCCCTGCGCGGCTGCCCCGCTCGAGCCCTCTCTGAGCCCGTGATCGGCCTCCACGCTGCCACCACTACCGCTGCAGTCCTGCCCGGCTCTACTGCTGCCATGCCACTGCCCCGCTCCGGCCCCAGGCAGCGCCTCTGCCCTGCGCGGCTGCCCCGCTTGCGCCCGCTCTGAGCCCGCGATCGGCCTCTGCGCCACTGCCACCGCAGCTGCAGGATGATGCAGAAGTCACGAAACGGGGACATATATCTGGGCAGCTCGGGCGAGAAGAAGGTGGGCTTCGTGGGGCTGGATCCCGGCGCCTCCGAGTCCTCCTGCGATGGGGCCCTGCTGATCGCCGGCTCCAAGGGTGGCAGCGGCAAACATGGCTCAATCCTCAGCAAGCCCCACTCGGCTGTCAGCACAAGCCGCCCAAGAGGAACGCCTTCTACCACAAGCTGCAAAATTTCCTCTACAACATGCTGGAAAGGCCCCGCAGCTGGGCGTTCATCTACCACGCTTATGTGTGAGTAAAGGCAGCCCTGGCTGGCGGACGGGCGAGCGGGTGAGCGGGGAGGCTGCGGCGTGCCCGGCCCCAGCCCAGCCCAGCCGTTTTCCGCCTCCTGCCCAATGCCGCAGCCATGAGGCCACGGAACAAGCCAGGCGGCGGTAAGAAACAGGTATACCAGTTCCTTACCTCTGCCCGGCTTGTTCTGTGGCCTCATGGCCGCGGCATTGGGTGCGACGCGCGAGGCACGTGTCAGGCCATCCTGACAACACCCAGTTCAACACACGTGTTAGCGTGTTATCAGTGGCTGTTTCTGCAGCCACATCCCCTGCATTGAGGGGAGACTCAGGCAAATCCTGCTCCAGAAGAACGCAAAAGGAGAGTTGCAGCTGTGCACCTACACATCCTGCAAGCTTTCGGAGACTGAGAGATGATGGGAGCAGCACCACCCCCATGGCCACATCACTGGCATCTGCTTGTATCACAAAGGGCTCATTCAGGTCAGGGTGTTTAGGACCAGTTCAGCAGCGAAAAGACACTTTAGTTTCTCAAATGCAGCTTGGCACTTGAGTGACCAGTTCAGCGGTTGGCTGGAAATGGACTAGGCAGTTTGGGTGCACTGGGGGGTGGCTGGTGCTCTTCCCGTACCAGGACAAACCCCTGGGGTGGAATGCCGACTGCCGCCACCGGTGCCAGTGTTGGGATTCCGGCCGCGGCTGCTTGTGCTGGGGATCTAACTGTGGTTGGGGCCACTGGCACCACCAGCTGCAATGGAGGAAGCCTGCTGTTGCTGCCGCCTGTGTTGGGTCCCCAGCCACCAGCTGTGGCTGCCGGTGCTACCAGCTGAAGAATAGGAACAGAAGTAGTAGCCGGAACCACTGGGGGCTTCATGACTCCCAGCCTGCTGACAGCGGTCATGGCTCCCGGCATTGCCATAGCACAAATTTCCATCCCTCCAAACTTCTCCCTCAACTGTTCCATGGATGGGCTGCGGCCAGCAATTGGGAGCTTCCACTCAGCAGGGTTGTCCCATTTGGCTAGCCGCTTCGCTTTCCACTTGCCGCCTCGGACCACATTGACCCCAGAAGGGAGAAGGGGGTCTTTGGCCCTTGGTACATTTGTTGTCCAGTGGGTCTTTGGTCCTTGGTATGGGACATCCCTCGCTCACTCCTTTGTGGCTGTGGCCGGTTGCTCAGACTTCTCAGTCTTTGGTTTTGGGCACGCACCGGCTGGTTGCGCTCATGCTCTGGTCTGAGGGGGTGCCAGCTCTACCCGAGCTGGGGCCTCTCCTGGCTTCTTATTCTCTTTCAAGTCTTTGCTCATAGCTGACATCTTGGGATTGACCTCCTGGTGGGATCCAGGTAGGCTATTTCTATGAGAACTTAATGTCAACCTTCCCACTGGGTAAGACGATTTCATGCGTAAACAGCATAGGAAAACTCCCTTTCCCCCCCTGGACTTTCCATTGTCTACCAATCATTTGCACTTGCTTTGTTTTAGGAATGGTCTGTGTTATGTCCTGGGCCTGTAATTGACAGAGCAGGTGCAGGAAGCTGCAGTGAGACCCGGGCAGACCATGTGGCCTGCCCGGGCCAGACAGGCTGTCTCCAGCCTATTGAGCATGCGCAGAGCGGGAAAATATGTTGCATTTATTGTCTGACGCTGTTCCCTGCAGAAGGTATAAAAGGGAGCGGAGTCATTTTGTGTTGTTCTGTTAAAGCCAAAATAAAGAAGCATCTGTCGTTACTCCTGCATCGTTTCAATGTCTTATCAGCACAAAGAACAGAACATTGGTGACGAAGGTGGGATCGTGCTGCAAGAGAAAAAAGAATAATAGGCTGACTCACCACGGAAGGCCCGAAGTGCTTGGAAGTTCGGCGTTCCAACTTGTGCAACTCTGCCTGCCAGTACGAAGACGCTGGAGGAGAGCTCGTCAACATTCGTCCTGGAACCCCTTCGCAAGCCTGAGCAGCACGAGGCGTTGGAAGAGGCCGCCAAGAATCAATCATGGCAAAGATTGGACGTCTGTCTGAATTTGACGTAACGCATCCTGAACGTTGGAGCTCCTACGTTGCCAGGGTTGAGAACTACTTTAGAGTCAACCACGTTCGGGAGGACAGGCTAAAAGCCGCAACGTTACTGTGCATTTGTGGGCAAGAGAATTTTGACATTGCTGAAAACTTGGTTGCTCCAGCACCTTTGGAATCTATCGCTTATGCAGAGCTGAAGAAAATGTTAAAGGAACATTTTGAACCGAAGCTATCAGTGATAGCATGGTGTCATGCATTTGAACAGCGGGACCAACGTCCAGGAGAGTCTGCTGCGGACTTTATTGCTGCTCTGCGTCAAGCTGCAAGGCCCTGCGAGTTTAAAGACTTGGAAGAACGGCTACGAAATCGGCTAGTTTGTGGTCTGAGGAGCCGAGAACTGCAGCAAAAGATTTTTGCAAAAGAAGCCATTTCCTTCCAAGACACGCTAAGGGAGATCATGGCCAAAGAAGCAGAGGGAGGAGCTGTTAAGGCCTTGCGGCTTTCCAAGAACTCTTTGTGTTTGGGCTCAGTCCATCAAGAGGTTGCTAGAGAGGTATCCGAACTAGAATCCGAAAATGAGGTCGATCGTCTGCAGCAGCCATCGGAAAGAAGGCCCCAAGAGCAAGCTGACAAAGGGTCTGACAAGGCAGTTCCATTCCCTCGGTGTTTCGGATGTGGAGGCCGCCACAAACGTACCGACTGCCGTTTTCGCTCTGCTACTTGCCGGGCATGTGGTCAGCAAGGCCACATAGCTGCCATCTGTTTGGGTCGCAAGAAAGACCGTCCATCAGAAGAATTGCCTCGGAAAGGTATCAGGGTCCCCAGCCAGAATAGGGTGGGTTTTTGCACGTCCAGAAGAAGCGTATTGAGAACGGGCCCACTGGCCATTGAAGAAGAAGTTGCGTATTGATGTCAAATTGCAGGGGGTCCCCTTAACGATGGAGCTCTGTCAATCATTTCCCAGAACACCCTTAAGCAGATCTGCTGTAGAAGCGGCCAGAGAGTTAAACTCAGGCCGTCGAATCTTATTTTAACGGACTTTCAGAATTCCTGAGTCAGTGTGAAAGGGAAGGCCACACTCAGAGTGCAGCGTAGGGACTTTGAAGGGTTTTTGGACATTGTCGTGGTTGAGGGTGACCGCACGAGTCTAATTGGACTTGATTGGTTCGAGGCGCTTGGAATTCAGGTGACTGGGCTACACAGTTTGCAAACGGCAAGTCTTGTGGAAGTTTGCAAGGAGTTTGCTGATGTGTTCAGCCCAGAACTAGGGTCGTACAAAGAGCCTCCAATTGCCTTACGGTTAGACCCCTCCATTGCACCGATTAGGATTAAGCCTCGTTGGGTGACTTTTGCGCTTAAGCAAAAGATTAATGCTGAGCTGGATAAACTGCTACAGCAAGGCATTTTGGAACCTGTGGATAGCAGTCCATGGGAAACACACATAGTCACGCCACTCAAGGCCAACGGGGAAGTCCGCATTTGTGCTGACTATAAATGCACACTAAACAAAGCGTTACAGCAGCACTCTTATCCGGTGCCTGTGGTGAGCCACATTTTGGCCTCACTTAAACGAGGCCAGGTTTTCGCCAAATTAGATTTGGCCCAGGCCTATCAACAGCTACCGGTTGATGATGCAACGGCAGAGGCCCAAATGATCGTAACGCACCGGGGAGCTTTCAAAGTCAGAAGACTGCAGTTCGGAGTTAATGTAGCCCCTGGCATTTTCCAAAGCGTGATGGAGCGAACGCTCCATAACATTCTGGGAGTTTGCCCATATTTTGACAATGTCCTCATCACAGGGGAATCAATCGAAAACCTGTCTGAAAGGCTCCGGTCCGTTTTGCTGCGTTTCCGCGAAGCGGGGCTGAAGCTCAAACAGGAAAAATGCAAAATTGGAGTAACTTCAACTGAATTCCTGGGGTTTCGCATAGATGCCGAAGGCATCCATCCTGCTGAGTCCAAGTTCAAAGCGATTCAGCAGGCCCCAAGTCCCAAGTCGAAGAGCGAGCTTCAAGCCTTCCTTGGACTTCTAAACTTTTACCATTCCTTCCTTCCACACAAGGCTGCAGTGGCAGAGCCGTTACACCGGCTCTTGGATAAACAGGCTCCCTGGAAGTGGACGGACGTCCACGAAAGGAGTTTTGCTGAGGTCAAAGCATTGTTGTCTTCAAATGCTGTTCTAGCTCATTTCAATGAGCAGCTGCCAGTTTGTATAGCTTGCAATGCATCCCCTTATGGAACTGGGGCTGTCTTAAGCCACCTCAAGGCTGATGGGACACAAGTTCCTGTAGCCTACTATTCAAGGACTCTGTCTTCTGCTGAGCGTAATTATGCACAGATAGACAGAGAAGCCTTGGCAATTGTGGCTGGCATAAAAAAGTTTCATGACTTTTTGTATGGTTGCTGTTTCACGGTCTTTACAGACCACAAGCCACTTCTGGGGTTGTTCACAACGAACGAACAAACCCCACACATAATTTCTCCTAGAATGTTGAGGTGGTCAATCTTCCTTTCTGCTTATGACTATTCCCTGGTTCACAAACCAGGTAAAGAAATGGGCCATGCAGATGGCCTTAGTAGGTTGCCTCTACAGCTCTTAGAATCAGATCCTGCTCCGGCCAACCACATCCTGGCTATCCAGGATTTGCCTGAGTCTCCCCTCAATGCAGGGGATGTGGCTGCAGAAACAGCCACTGATAACACGCTAACACGCGTGTTGAACTGGGTGTTGTCAGGATGGCCTGACACGTGTCCTGGCACCAATTTCCAGAGTTTCTGGAAAAGGAAGCATGAGCTGTCCACCTTTAAGGGTTGCATCCTGTGGGGTAGCAGGGTAGTGATCCCAACCTCATTGATGACTAGAGTCTTGCAGTCTCTGCATGAGGGACATCCGGGTATAGTCCGGATGAAGGCGCTTGTGCTCAGCTATCTCTGGTGGCCTGGGGTTGATAAAGAGATTGAGACCCAGGTCCAGGGGTGCCACATTTGCCAACAGTCCAGGCCTGAAATGCCACAGGCTCCCGTGCATAGATGGGAGGCCACACATGCTCCTTGGTCGAGGGTTCATATCGACTACGCTGGCCCCTTCAGGGGCAATTCTTCCTGATTGTTGTGGACAGTCACTCCAAATGGCTAGAGGTCATTCCAGTGTCCTCCACGACGACTGCCAGGACCATCCAGGTGTTGAGGGGGATCTTCGCCTCTCATGGGCTCCCAGATGTTCTTGTCTCAGACAATGGACCTCAATTCACCTCTTCAGAGTTCCAGTCCTTCCTGAAAGCCAACATGATTCGTCATGCTACTTTGGCACCCTTTCACCCGGCTTCCAACAGCCAAGCTGAGCGCATGGTGCGTACCACCAAAGAAGCCTTGAAGAGGCTCACTCATGGGAGCTGGCATCACAGGTTAGCTGATTTTCTCCTTTGCCACCACACCACACCTTGCACAGCTACAGGCAAGAGCCCAGCTGAACTCCACTGGGGTCGCCGTCTTATTACCAAATTAGACAGATTACACCCAGACCGGGTGGTTTCACAGGTGTCACAGCCGCGGGCACCAAGGAGATTGCAAGTTGGTGATCCAGTTTGGGCAAGGAACTATGGGCCTGGACATCTTTGGGTGACAGCAGTGGTCTGCAAAGTCACTGGGCCACTGTCATACGAAGTGGCCTTGGAAGATGGTTGCGTGCTGCGTCGGCACATTGACCAGCTGCGATGGAGGTTACCTAGTCACCCTTCCACTCCTGACTCTGCTGTCGGGGGGGGGGAGGAGGACCACGATCACAATCGTGGATCTCAGTCTCTCTGCAAAAGCGGGGTTTTGCATTCTCCAAAGAGGGGTTTTGCCAACGAGGCGGCTCCTGACTCTGGCACTGGGTCCATGGGACATTGCACTCAATCGGCTTCTCATTCCACATCTACCTCAGGCCTTGCGCCTTCCGGACAGTGTTCCCAACCAGGTTCTCTCGCCGATCCGGGGAATTCCACCCCACCAAGGAACTCTGGTTTGGGCTTACCGGAAAGGGCCAGCCGAAGTCAAATGGACAAAGGGTTGGGCCTACCGGAACAGGCAAGCCAGCAAGATATGGGTTCACCCGCATCAAACGGGTCTCAAAGTCCCAGTCTGCCGAGCCTGGCAGGCGAGCTTGCAGACCGGGCGCTTGCAGCAGCTCCGAGACGATCGGAGCGGGCCAGAGGCCCTCCAAGGTTCCTACAGGACTATGTGAGGTTCCTGTCAGTAAGCGGACAGGCCTAGTATTTCCTAGAAATAAGAACACACTCAAAATTGTATTATAATGTTGTTGTGTTTGAGATTTCATTGAATAGTAAGATGTGTCTTATAATGTGGTGAGTGTCAGCGATCAATAATTGTGTATTATTGATTAATTAACACGAGAGACTAGCAGTATTGTAATATTGTAAAGTAGTAAGTATTGCTATGGAGAAGTGACATTGTAGTAGACTAAAATAGTATCTATTTTTTTTTTTTGAACCAAGAGGGGAGGGGTGTTATGTCCTGGGCCTGTAATTGACAGAGCAGGTGCAGGAAGCTGCAGTGAGACCCGGGCAGACCATGTGGCCTGCCCAGGCCAGACGGGCTGTCTCCAGCCTATTGAGCATGCGCAGAGCAGGAAAATATGTTGCATTTATTGGCTGACGCTGTTCCCTGCAGAAGGTATAAAAGGGAGCGGAGCCATTTTGTGTTGTTCTGTTAAAGCCAAAATAAAGAAGCATCTGTTGCTACTCCTGCCTCGTTTCAATGCCTTATCAACGCAAAGAACAGAACAGTCTGTCTGCCTTGGACGTTCCCAGCTGGTGACCTTGGGGTGTTGGGTCCGTCTCAGGCTTCCAGTTGGCACACTTGCATTCCAAATTTCCCTCCCAGGCCTCCCTTACATGCCAATGCCTTCCCTCCTCCCTCCTGTTACTGTTGTCTGGTTGCGAGCGGGGCTGTGTAGCAAGTCAACCATGACGTATGGCCTGTTCAATTGGCCCATTCCAGGCAATGTTTGGTATTGTCAACCATGGTATCCTTCTGGACCAGCTGTGGGTTTTACAGTGGGGGGCACTCTGCTGCAGGGGTTGATGTCCTTCCTCAGTGGTCAGTTACAGTCAGTGGGGAGAGATCATGCTCATGGCCTCTCATTTGTGGGATGCCTCAAGGTTTACACTTTCTCCCTTCCTGTACAGTACAGTAAGCTGTACTCTTGCACTATTCAGAGAGGGAAAAGTGTATTTGAAATAGTGAGATCAACTGCAGAAGAGATTGATCATTACTAGATGTAATAGATAGTTGCTTAAGATATATACAGTGTAGCTTATATCACAAAATGTCAGGCCCAAAACCAAGAATGACACATGACAGTTCTTCCAAGCTGAGTTCTTTATTGTTTCACACCTATAGACAAAATCTTGTCAGATTGAAGACTCTACTATCTGTATCTACAATATACTCTGTGAACTATTAGGGAGGAGCTAACATATGGACTGAGTTGCCTCTTACTCCTCTGGAATGCACCCCTTCCTTCCTGGGGAAGTCACCTCCTCACTACATTCCATCACATAAAACTTCTAAAAGATGTGGGGAAATTGATCCTTTCCACAGAAATAAAGGTATTGGATTATTCAAAGTGAAAAAATTATGAAAAGGCATACAATTTCTATTCATCCAAAATTTTTGTAATTTATTCTTCTGCGATGCAGATTTTATTAGACTGTTTAGCCAATTACATGTTCCTTTCCTTGCCCCCTTTGCTGCAAAACAAGAGAAAAATAGGTTTGTTTTGTTTGCTTGTTTTTGTTGTGGTTTTTCAGGAAACTGTGACAGGATATGAATTATTCAGCAGCTTCTGGACAATCTGTGGCAATCCCTTTGCAGATTCCATAGATGCTCTTCTGCCTGTGTCACAGGAGAATTTGGAAATACTAGTACCAGCCAACAATCACATAAGCAGGCTAGAGGAAGAACTACTCAATGGTCCTGTTTCCAGAATATGCTTATGCCAGTTAGCCTTAAGATCTCATGACTGATTCTGGCAGCTCATAATCACATCAACATGGTCAGATACATCCCCACCCTCTTCCTCCACATTTAGTGTCTTGAGCCCTTGTACTACTAGGTGTTGCAAGACTTATTGACAGAACTAGTCCATCCCCATTGGCCATGGTTGGCTGTATGTGCTCTCAGATCAGGAGCAGGAGGCAGTTCTTCTTCATCTCACTGACCAGCTGCAGCTATGTGCCCTCTCCACCCGAAGCCTCTGGGTTTTCCAGCTGCAGCTGTGCCTCTCCTGTCTCTAGCTCAGCCAGCTGCTGGTCTGGTCGTTCCCCTGTGCTCAGGCTCTCCACTCCTGGCTTGTAGCCCTTGGCTGCCTCCCCTCCTGACATGCGCAGGACCGGCTCATCCTCCTCCGAACTAGCATCTGGAGAGGTGTCTGGGGAAGCGTCCAGGGGAGTCATCACACTTACATGACTATTCAGTCTATATGCCCAGTGATCCAACAGATTTAGTTTTAATTCTGCAAGTGATATCAGAGCTTTTGGGACAACACGTTATCTTTTCTGAAACATTATTTTTACTTTCTTTCTGATTGTAACACATGTTCTCTGTGAAAAAGAGAGATGACCATGTTCTTTTGTTGATAGCTAGGGAAAAAAATGAAAGCCAGTGTCATACGTTCATTTTGGAAAGAGCCTGAGTGTGGACAATTATGTTATTTGAAAGACTTATTCATATGTTAAAGATAATTAAAGGACAATTTTGTAGCTATTTATCCTGTTAATATAAAAACTAACCATTTTATCAAATAATTTTTCATTTTATCAAGCAACAGAGTGGAAAGTTTTTAAATGAGAAATAAATGGGTTACAGCAGGGGTGTCAAACTGCCGGCCCACGGGCCGGTTTCATCATACCGAAGCCGCGCCCACCCCATTGCCGGCAATGCAAAAAGAGTCACGATATGTCGCAACACGTCATGTGACGTGACGAGTTTAACACCCATGGGTTACAGGATTTAAAAAGTACTTGAACTATATAACATTGCTTAATTAACTTTATGTAATCTCAGAAGCTGCAGTGTCAAGCATTGCTAAACCATCTTGGCATTTCTGAAGTTAACAGCCTTTGAGGAAAGTGAGGGAACTGTTCACATTTGAGGGAAATATCTGCTCCTCCTATGTACTTTCCTGCTAGGACATCTGGACAATTTAATTTATAACCTGCTTTTTACTATCAATATTAATTTCCTTATAATCTTACACAAAGCACCAGTCTGCCTGGAGCACCATAAGAAACTGCCTGAATGAGTAAAGACACCCGTTTATGGTTCCCATAGTCATCCTTAGATAGACAAGCTGGATGTACAATTTTTTTAAAAAAACTGGAACCAAACAGCCACATACTTTGGAATTTTCTCCAGTTGTCTGTACAGTTCTCTGTGCACACAGAAAACATTTCCGCTGGACCCACCAGTAAAACACAAAGCTGTGCAATGACATGTATATGGAGAAAACATTTGAAACACCCACACAAGTTTTGCAATGAAAGTGATTGCTTTAAAATTTCAAACAGAATTATTCTCACTAACATGTTTCATCAATTGGGACTGGCAACTCCATTGCTCACAGGAGGTGAACCATGAAAGGTTAAAAGGGCTTTGATCATACCCTATATCAGTGATGGTGAACCTTTTAGAGACCATTTGCCGCCTCGCGCGTCGCACCCAATGACGCAGTCATGAGGCCACGGAACAAGCCGAGCAGAGGTAAGGAACTGGTATACCTGTTTCTTACCGCCGCCTGGCTTGTTCCGTGGCCTCATGGCTGCGGCATTGGGCAGGAGGCGGAAAACGGCTGGGCTGGGCTGGGGCCGGGCACGCCGCAGCCTCCCCGCTCACCCGCTCGCCCGTCCGCCAGCCAGGGCTGCCTTTACTCACACATAAGCGTGGTAGATGAACGCTCAGCTGCGGGGCCTTTCCAGCATGTTGTAGAGGAAATTTTGCAGCTTGTGGTAGAAGGCGTTCCTCTTGGGCGGCTTGTGCTGACAGCCGAGTGGGGCTTGCTGAGGATTGAGCCATGTTTGCCGCTGCCACCCTTGGAGCCGGCGATCAGCAGGGCCCCATCGCAGGAGGACTCGGAGGCGCCGGGATCCAGCCCCACGAAGCCCACCTTCTTCTCGCCCGAGCTGCCCAGATATATGTCCCCGTTTCGTGACTTCTGCATCATCCTGCAGCTGCGGTGGCAGTGGCGCAGAGGCCGATCGCGGGCTCAGAGCGGGCGCAAGCGGGGCAGCCGCGCAGGGCAGAGGCGCTGCCTGGGGCCGGAGCGGGGCAGTGGCATGGCAGCAGTAGAGCCGGGCAGGACTGCAGCGGTAGTGGTGGCAGCGTGGAGGCCGATCACGGGCTCAGAGAGGGCTCGAGCGGGGCAGCCGCGCAGGGCAGAGGCACTGCCCAGGGCCGGAGCGGGGCAGCAGCATGGCAGCGGCAGAGCCGGGTGGGACTGCGGCGGCGACGGCTAGGTCACTTTGGCCAAAGCAGCAGCGGTGGCAGCAGCAGCACGGAAGAGGTAAGGAGTGGCGCCCGCAATCTGCCTGGGCTCCCCTCTGCCTGCTTTGCGCAGCTCCTCCCGGCCCCCCACGCTCGCCGCTAACCCTTCCTGCACCACTTGCGAGAAGTTAGAAAGTCTGATGGAACTTTTTTTTTTTACCGATAGTCCCACAAACACGTGGCGAAGGCTGAGAAGCGAACGGAGAAACAGAATGCAGCTGAAAGGCAGGTTAGTAAAAAAATGCTTGGGGGAGGCGAGGGCATCTGGGTGGGGGTGGGGACAGCAACCTTACCCTGCGTGGCTTCGGCAGGTGTCTGGCAGGGGGAGGGAAGCAACTGGTCTACCACCATGCTAGCGCCGACGTGTTGCTTCTCTACCCCATGCACAGGCCCTGCCCCACCCCTCACATGGAGCACCCTGCTCCCACTGCTCCCCCCACTCCCACGTGGCACCTTCTTTCCATCTCCGACGCGTCACTTCCTCCGCCGCTGTGTGGGACTAAAAATAAAGTTCAATCAATCAATTCCAACTTTGGGAGATCTTTTTTTTCCCGCGAGAAGTTGAAATTGATTGATTGATTGAATCTTTTTTTTTGCACACGGCGGCAGAGGCCTAAAGCAAAAACGTTTTATAAAACCCAGCTGAAGGCCTAGGACTGGGGCAACGGTGCGCGTGCCCACAGAGAGGGCTCTGCGTGCCGCCTGTGGCACGCGTGCCATAGGTTCACCACCATGGCCCTATATGCTGAACCATGTTTTTCAAATCTCAAATGTTTCCCTCTATCAACTGAGAGTTCTTAGGTTGAAGCAACACATACCTTTGAATTCTTCGCACCCGTGGCTGTGTCACAGCAGCAGGTAGATTGCATCTCTGTTCTCAAGCTGTCAGGCACAATGAACCAGGAACACTCGCTGAGTTTAAAGTACTGAAGAGTTTATTGCTACCTATACACAAGAAACTGGTCAACTAAGAGTCAAAGCTAAATTGGCACTAAATAAGGGTCAATGGAATTCACGGGGGGCTGGACTTAGGTCTTTTGTGACAACACAATGACTCTTAACTGATGTCACATTTAACACCACCTTCCAGCTCAGCCTCTTCTTTGCCTACTCCCCCCTCCCCGGCTCCTTGAAGCTGCTCTCCCCCTCCTGCAGTGAGACAGGTGGCAGTTGCTGGAAGACAGGAACAGCATTAGAAAGTCCCTCCCCTCCCATGCCCAGGATTTGAAGGCCAGAAGTGGAAGTCCTATCATAAACAACCACCCCACCTCCCCCAGGATCAACCCACAGAGACTGGTTAACTTCTTCAGTGATGGATTCCTGAGGTGGTGTGGGCCAGGGAGCCAGGAGCTTGGTAGGTCATGGTTTTTTAGGGAATTGTTAATGGATCAAATACTGAATTCCTTTACCTCTGCACCCAGAGTCCAGCATTTGTTCCACTTCATATTTTGGTTCCCCATCCACAATTACTGTAGGTGAGGAAGGTGCTGGGATCGCAAGGTGGTTGGAAGGGGGCATCCTTATGTAGTAATGAGTGATGAAAGACTGCTGCTCATCACCTTACCAATAGCACTATAGCACTTAGACTTACTGTACATACGGCCCCATAGTACTTTATGGCACTCTCTGGGCAGTTTACAATGTCAGCTTATTGCCCCCAACAATCTGGGTCCTCATTTTACCGACCTCAGAAGGATCAAAGATTGAGCCCTGTCAGGATCGAACTCCAGACTGTGGGCAGAGTTTGCCTGAAATACTGCATTGTAACCACTGTACCACCAGGGCTGCTGTTCATCACCTTCTTGCCATCTTCTCCCATTAGTGGACTGATAATTTCCTTGACTTTTTTCTTGTGTTTTACATGTTGAAAGAAATTTTTAAAAATTATTTTTGATATTTGTTGCAAGCCCTAGTTCATTCTGAGCCTTAGCCTTAGTATAAAATGAGCCGTCTTGGTAAAAAGATCTACCACAACTAATACAGATGTGAAGCCATGGACTGGGGATTGTCAGTAATAAAGTCCAGGGAGACTGTATACCATGGACGAGGGTGTGCGGCAGTGGTGGGATTCAGCCAGTTTGCACCAGTTCAGCAGAACCGGTAGATAATTTTTTGTTGCCCAGGCCCAGAATGGACTTCTGGAAGCGGCATCCACACAGAGAACCGGTTGTTCACATATTTGAATCCCACCACTGGTGTGTGGGGAAGGGTTGCAAGAGTCCTACTGGCTTCTGATGGTGGGACTTGGTCCTTCTGCGTGTGTGGCAAGATGCCACATAGTCCTTGATGTCTGCTGCCATCTTAGGCTGCTAAAAGTCTCTTTAACGTTCTGTGCCAGGTTTTGAACACTCCACCATGTCCTGCTGTGTGGTTGTCATGGCAAAGCTGCAAAACCTCCTCCCTCAAAGGTGGGGGATCCATAAATCCTGCCTTTGTGCTTCAAGGCTCCTCCCTCCACCATGAACCGGGATGCAGTACCTTGTGGGGCTTCTTTGAGGTCATCCATCCAGGCCGGTGAGAGCTGGTCTAGAGGTTGGTGTGCCTTGAGTCTGGTGATTAAGTTGTGGTGTGGTTGAGTGGCCCCCAACCCCTCAGAGCATGGTGGGTGTGGTGCCAGCTGGAAATGGGAAGGTTGTAAGATGGTTGCTTGTACTGGGGTATGTTGAACTTGAGCATACTCTGGCTTGCGAGAAAGTGCATCTGGCATCATGTTTTTTTGAGCCCAGGACATGCTGAATGTAAAAATCAAGGCATGAGAAGAATTGGCTCCATCTAATTTGTCTGGGTGAAAGTGTCTTGGACTGTTGCAAGATTTGTAGTTTCTCATGATCTCTGTGTTGACTTCTATGGGCCAATGTGCTCCTTCCAAAAAGTGCCCCCATTGTTCGAACACAGATTTAACCACCAACAGCTCCTTGTTAAAAAATGTCATAGTTCCATTCTGAGGCAATCAAAGCTCTTGAGACGAAACTGCAGGGCAACAGGTATTTCTCCCCCCACTCCCCTGGTGCCTCTTGCAGGAGAACAGCCCCAGTTGCCATGTCTGAGGCATCTATTTGCACAACAAATCTCTTTGCTGTGTCGGGGTGTTGGAGGAGGGGTTGGTGTGCAAAGAGTTTCTTTAACTCTTCAAATGCTGTCCGTTGTGTGTGAGTCCAAGCAAATTTAACTCCTTTATTTGACAGTTGGGTAAGCGGTTTTACTTTATGGGCAAAGCCAGGGATAAATTTTCTGTAAAAGTTGGCGAAGCTCAGGAAACTCTAAACGTCCTTCACAGTGCGGGGGGGGGGGGTGTCTGCCACTCCACCATGGCCTGGACTTTCTGGGGTTCCATCTGGATTCCATTTGTGGAGATACGATACCCTAAGAAATATGTAACTGTTTCAGATCAAAGGCACACTTTTCCAGTTTAACAAAGAGGCGGTTTTCTTTCAGTCTACTCAGGACTTCTCACACATGTTCCTCATGCTGAGATTCATCCTCAGAGTAGATCAAGATATCAACTAGATAAAGGACTACGAACTTATCAATGACATCAGAAAAAAAATGGTTCATGAATTTGGAAAATACCACCCCTGCATTGAACAACCCGAACGGGATCACGGTGTATTTGAACTTGCCGTATCTGGTGTCAAAAGCAGTTAAATATTCATAGCCTTCCTTGATTCTAATGAGATTGTAGGCATTGCAAAGTTCCAACCTAGTAAAAATGTGTGTGGTCTACAGCCTATCCAAGTGATCTGAAATTAAGGGCAGTGGGTAGTGGTCTCTGACCATCACAGAGTTGAGGGCCTTATAGTCGTGAACTGTATGTAAGGGGGTCACCCCACTTGGGATTGGAGTGTCTGGGACTTGTTTCTTAGGGATGAAAAAGGTTGGAGCTGAGGCTGGTGATTTGGACGGTCTTATGAAGCTCTTCTGTAAGTTAGAGTCCAAATACTGTTTTAAAATTGCTAACTCTTTAGCTGACATTGGGTACTGTCTCTTGGCAGGTATTTTAGCCCCCAGGACCAGGTCTATGTTACAGTCACAGTTGCTATGTGGAGGTAGAACAGAAACTTCCTCATCCCCCAAAACATCTGCAAAGTCTGCATACTTTTTTTTTGTAAAACTTTTATTAATTTTTCCATAAAATTCAATAGTGCTTATTCAACGTGTTGTCTGAGTTTATCATTCACTAATACAAATTTAATTCCTAATCCCTAGTTCGTTTCTCCAACCATTGATAAAATAAGTCCCAAGTTTGAAAATATTCTGTTTCTTCTTTTTCTTTCAACCTCAAAGTAAGTCTGTCCATTTCTGCACATTCTAATATTTTTTTAATTATTTCTTCTTCTGATGGTAATTCTTCATTTTTCTAATGTTGTGCAAATATGATTCTGTTATCACATGTAAAATCAAATATATACTTTGTTTATCAATCTTTTCTGGCATAAGACCTAATAAAAAAAGTTCAGGTTTAAAATCTACATGTTTTCCCAACATCTTTTCTAGCCAAGTATGTATTTTTTTTCCAGTCACAGTTGCTATGTGGAGGTAGAACAGAAACTTCCTCATCCCCCAAAACATCTGCAAAGTCTGCATACTTGCTAGGCAGGCTGGGAATCTCTGCCTGGGTTCAGTGGTGGCTGGTGAGGAGGGTTGGCCTGTATTTCATGATGCTTGAGATAAGCTGGGTCATCAAACCAAATAATAAGTCTCGTAGGGTTGTGGAGCTGCAGCCATACAGTCCCCCAAACAATTGGGAGGTGGTTAGTCACAAAAAGTGTTAACAGTTCAGAGTGCTTGGCTATGGTTCAGCACAAAGGAACTGTGGAATGTGTAATTGGACTTGCTTTCAAAAGCTGACCATCAATTGTTTTAACTGGCAATGGTGACTTCAAAAGGACAATGGGAATCTTGAGTGCTTTTACTGTTGCAAAGTTTATAAAGTTAGCTGTTGAATCCACTAAGACAGTAACAATTTCTTCCTGTCCACCTGGGAGACATACAGTGACATCAGTCTTTAACAACATACCTTGCCAAGGTTGGATGCGAGCTGCATTTAGTGCTTGCAGAGCCCCTCCTGTGACCTCTTGTGAGAGGGGCTGTTGTTGTTTTCCTGGTTCTGCAAATTGCATTCACTACGGCTTTCACTGGAATTGTGGCTGGGTCATAGTGGCTGCCATATTTCACACCTTGTTCTCCAAGCCGTCTTAGTGTCTGTGAAGAGTGTCCATCTCTGAATTGTCCACTGCAAGGTGGTGGGGCTACATCTTGAAAGGTGACCTGGGAAGAGTATGAGCCCGTGGAACCTGAGGAAGTTGACAAGGCTCTCTCAGCTGCTAGTTCGGCCAATTGTGTATTAGATCCATGCCCTTCCTGGCTTATTAAAGCTGCACAGGAAGGGATGCGGAATTGGGTCTGGGTGGTAGTTAACTCTTCAACTGAGGAAGTGGTTCCACCAGCTCTTAAAGAGGTAGTGATGCACCCTCTCCACAAAGGACCATTGTTTGACCCAACCAAGCTGGATAGTTTTCGCTCAGTTTCCAATCTGCCCTTGTTAGGGAAGGTTGTGGAGAGTGGTCGTGTGGCAGGAAAGATTATAGAGAGTGGTTGTGTGGCATCTGCAGAGAACCTTGGATGAAGTAGATTATCTAGACCCCTTTCAGTTGTGGCTCAGGCCAGGGTTTGGGACTGAGACAGCATTGGCAGCACTCATGGATACCATTTTATGGGAGTGGGATGGAGGTAGTGCATCAATCCTGACTCTTCTTGACCTCACAGAGGCATTCAATACCATTGATCATGGTATCCTTCTGGGCTGGCTCTGGGAGTTGAGGGTGAGTGGCACTGTGTTGTGCTGGTTCTCCTCCTTCCTCCAGGGTCAGTTTCAGTTGGTGTTGATAGGTGGGGAGAAATCCAGGCTGTGGCCCTTACTTTGTGGGGTGCCTCAGGGCTAGGTACTCTTTCCTCTCCTATTTAACATCTACAAGAGGCCACTGGGTGAGGTGATCTGTCAGTTTGGAGTGAGATATCATTAATATGTGGGTGTGATGACTCATGACTGGAATGTACTGATGGAAGAATACAAACTATTCAAAAGAAAGAGACCCAACAGAAGAGGAGGTGGAGACTTCTGGTTTTGCATCGTAGCGATGCGGATGAGGGATTGTGGAGCTCCACACCCCACAGCTGGTTTCGCCCTGCCTGGGGACCCTAAATGGGTCTAATGTCACCCCGGTGAAGGAGGGGCACCCCGATGATCACGGAATGACGGCGGTCGATCCGTTTGATCTGGGGGAAGCCCTCCAACCCGACAGGAGAAAGGCTAGCTACACTCTGGTGACTAGCCCAAGCTACTGGCATCCGAAGTCCAAAAGCACCAAGAACAACTGTGAACAGCGTGTTGGAGCTGGGTGAGAATATTGATCTTCTCTTCTCTATTTTGAAACTGATTTCCTGGAAAAGATCCCCAAGAAGCAAAAAATCCTCTGAAAGTGAGAAGGAAGGTGACTATAACCCCACCCTTCCATAGATGGAAGTGGCGATTTAATTTTTATGGGGGACAGAAATACATTGAAATGGACTAATGTAAAGCTATAATTTGGATAAAACTGAAAATTATGGAAATTGTTATGATATTCTACTTAAAAGAATATTGACGGAATTACAAGAAAATAATCGTTTCGTTTTAAAAGCTGGAAAACAGACACTGACATCTCGTGGTGGAACAAAGTATAGAATTATAGCCGTCTTGCCTCAGAAACTGTCAAGATACCCAGAAACAGAGTACTTTTATCCCTTTGATCCTCAAGGACTCTTAGCCAAACAGAGAACAGCTGGGAATAGAAGAAAGAAAACACACTGGGTTATCTATTGCAGAATGAGAAATACAATTGTTTATGAAAACTGCTGACCTTCTTGGATTATAAATACTTACTGAGCTGTGATATTTAAGACATTTCATTTTTCAGAACATCAAAACAAACCTGAAGACAAGAAAGAAGATTTGACAAAATGGACAATAGAGCTGTCAGGAGAACCACTAGAGTCTGGGAGACAAAAAATGGAAAGAGAAATTGAGAGAGAAGAAAAATGGAAGCATCTTAATGAGTATAAATGGGTGAAATCCCTCCTCAAAAGCACCTTACTCAATTTGTCTTTCCCATTCTTAACAACACCTATAAAAATACAGGAAGAATTATATGGCAAGCTGAACACACTGACTTGGAAAGCTGCTAGGCAAGAGAAGAAGGCGAGAGCCAGACTCAAGAGAGATGATTTGAGCTATCAGATGGAGTACTACATGACTAAACACTTGTTTGAATACGGTTAAAAGAATAGTTAAATTTTGGCTACAAATGGGTTCTATAGTAAGAGAGATGTGATTTATAAGTAGTATAGTATTGCTTTATGATATGAGAAATGTAAAAATAATGAGATGATTTAAATGAATGAATTTTTTTGGATATTCAATTGTAATCAATTTGGAGAAAATTATAACTGATAAGAAATGTCCTGAATACTGAAGGGAACCTAAGCTTAAATAAGGACAGGCGAGAACTAGATTTAAGAGAGATGACTTGACATACCAGATGGAATATCATATGACCAAACATTTGTCTAAATATGGTTAAAAGAATAGTTAAATCTTGGAAATGAAGGGGTTTTACAGTAAGAGAAATGTGATCTATAAGTAGTATAGTTTTTTTTCTTTCTTTTTTCTTTCTTTCTTATAATATGGGAAATGTAAAAATATTGGGTTGATTTAAACGTATGAAATATTTTGGATATTTAAATGTGGGGAAACTAAGCTTAAATAAGAGTTCTGAAAACAGGACCTATAGTGATTTACATAAGATGATTTTTTGCAAATGCAACTGTAAAATAAGCTGATTAGAAAAAACATTACATACTGATGTTATTGCTAAATATTAGAAAAATGTTTATATTTAAATTTGTACGTATTGATAGTATTAAAAACTATATTTGCTTAATGTTGGTAAAAGGAGAACCTATTGGAAGAAGAGAGGACCAAGGAAAAGTATCTCTAGTTAATATGTTGATTATGAAAGTACAGAAATTAACTACTATTCACTGTTGTTAAATATATGAACCCAGACAACACATTGTTTGTGGAGATTAACCAAAGCTACTTCATGTTTAATTAGTATTTTGACTTTGTGTATTGTGTACGTGCAGACTGCCCTGGCAGTTGGAACACGTACGAAGTACAAATAAATGTTATCTGTGTCTGTGTCTAGCAAATCGCTAACCAGAAGGTTTGTTATTTCCTCCTTGAGATGGAAAGACAATGAGGTCTATGTGTAAAATTTCAATAAAAGAGAGCTTACGAATCTACTCGAAGTTCTCACTCTTGCAGACAACCCTGTGTCTTGTATTTCATGGGAACCGGATCACTACAAGTGGTGACCCCGACGTGATCGCTCCGAAAGCGGTACGTCCCTGGACTCTTTTACTCAATCGCCTGGAAGAGGTTCAACGCGTTTCATCAGATCTTTGCTGGGAAAAGACTGATTCTTTCGTGAGTAATGGGAGGAGATC
>NW_015391174.1:0-3323 GCF_001527695.2 Protobothrops mucrosquamatus
GAGATCCGGGTGATTCCGGATCTCCCCTCCTTCCGCCGCGCCCTCAAGACTTGGCTGTTTCAGCAGGCAGGACTGGCCTAGGGGGTATTTTAATTGGTTTTAACAAAATTTTAATAGAGCGGCCAATTCAAATATTTATTCTTAATTATTTTAGATTTGTATTTGGTATTTATGTGGGATTGTTTTAAACTGGCTGTAACCCGCCCTGAGTCCTCCGGGAGAAGGGCGGGGTATAAATGAAATAAATGAAATAAATGAAATGAAATGAAATACAACTATCACAATCTATGAGAAGGGTAACAAGCTGAGACAATCAACAGACTACTACAACCACTTGGCATCACTGTAACAATCAAACCAAAAAAATCCTTCCAAAACTTCTTAAGCCAACCAAAAGACCCAATAACCAAAAAAAGGAGAAAAGAACAGGAATCATTCTACAATGGAGAGTATAATAGGCATTATTTAGGCTATAGAGGGAGAAGATTTGCAGAAAACATCCACAAACATCAACAAGCAGCCAAAAGGCATTATCAAAATCTCTTAATCTCTTATCGCGTAAATGAATTCAGTCATATTTAGTTGAATCCAATTCAACTAAAATGTTGACCTTTTCGACCAAGTTAAATCCAAAAAATACTAGGAAATGGCTTATCTTTCTGACAAATCAGCCATCCACAGAAACATATAAACATCATCTACATTTATAAGATACAATTAAATGTCAAGGAAGGAAAGAAACAGCTCAGAGCCTGTAGTCCCCAGCAAACAGGACTTCTATAAGTCGGAAACAGCACCAGACAAACAATTTGGGGAGAGAAAAAAAATCAAGAAATGAAGGAAAAAGCCAAACCCCTAGACTGGCAAAGAAGCTATTATATATAAGTAACCAGCAAACTTCATTCCCCATGCACTGACAGCTTGGTAATAAAACATCTGCAGAAAAGTAACCATACTCAGAGAACAGCAAAAACCTAGAAAGTCAATCCTTAGCTACCTATATTTTCTAAATATGCACAGTATTAACAACAACAAATGAAAAATATACCACAGACTAACTCTGAGGAGCAAAATTCACATTATATTCAAAGAGAAATGCAGATAGTAGGATAATTATAATGAGTTAAAACAGTTTAAAGCATTTTGGACGTGTTTCCAATCACAATTTAAATTCAGTTGCTCAAAGTTTACAAAAAGCAGAGTAGGATATGGATAGATGTGGCGGTATACAGAAGAAATGGTAGCTTAGGTAGAAAGATTTGAGTATTTCTCCAGAAAAACAGATAATGCTACATTATTCCAGTTCCCGCTGTTTGCATAAAGTTTAAATATTAGAAGTGTCATTGTATACTGTACATGTCTTCAATATCTGTCTTTCAAAACATTGCAATTTGAGAACTTTGGTTAAATTATAGAAACTAATCAGTCACAAACTCACACCACTCTCTTTCCGTCCTCATTACGAAGTAGGTCTGTTTCCTTCTAAAACAAGAGTAAAACTACAGAAGGTTTAGATTTGGATGGAATCTGTTTCAGAGCAGCTGAACCATATTAACAATATGTATAGGGTTATATCTGAATCTAAAAATCTGTGGAAGAATATTGTTGAATATCTAAATGTATCATTGTTTATTGCATTGTGTTCTGAAATGCTAGAGCAGTGGCGGTGAACCTATGGCATGTGTGCCAGAGGCGGCACTCAGAGCCCTCTCTATGGGCACGTGTGCCGTCGCCCCAGCCTCACCTTCCCCCGTGGCCCCCTACTCACCAGCAGCCCCCCCGGAGGAGAGAAACCCCTGGGCATGGCCTGCACGGAGCAGCACAGCCAAGGACATGGCAGACAGGCAACAGGGACAAGACTCCACCCTCGTGCCCCGTCACATGCAGATGATGCTGTGGGGCGTGGGCAGAGGGCTTGGCCGCCATGGTGCTGCAGGGCCGCCTGGGTGATCTGCAGTGGGCCGTGGAGGCAGTAGGTGGCCCTGCGAGTGGGCAGGGCAGGGGGCAGAGCAGTGAGGGGGGTTGGGGCACTCAGTGTCTAAAGGTTTGCCATCACTGTGCTAGAGGATTGTTAAGAAATAAGTTACACCGCAGATATTTTTGTTAGGTATTATGGAAGATTTGGATGTTAAAGAAATGAATTTGATGTTCAATCTTATAACGGCTGCAAGACTACTAGTAGCTCAATATTGGAAAACGGAACATCTGCCCACTATAGAAGAATGGTCACTTAAAGTTTCAAATTTAGCAGAAATGGCCAAGATTTCCGCTTATGTGAAGGATTATTCACAAGAAAGATATATTCCGGTTTGGAGAAGATGGATAGATTATATTGAGAAGAAATATGGGACCAAAAAGTTTCATTTGGTTTCTGAGTGAATTTTAGAGTATTATTGTTATTATACAGTTTATTTATCCTTATTTTTAATTATTAATATGATATTATTATTATTGTGTCTAATCTTAATATATTTTAGGTTAAAAAGAGAGTTAAAGGATTTTACAGATTTGTTATTCTAATAATTGATTAATGTTAGTTAGAATATGATTATCCTATTGTTAACCCTGTGATTAGTTCTGGGAAGTGGCGGGGGAGGGAGGGGGAGGAGGAGGGAGGGTTTTGGAGAGGGGGGCAATTATACTGTAAAACTTTTATAAAACTTTTAATAATAATAATAATAATAATAATAATAATAATAAAGAAATAAGTAGCCATTTCTTAACATATTTGTTGCAGAGAACAATACCAAAACCTGCAATACCAAAATCTACATGGAGGGAAGTGTGTAGTGGGATGCCCCAGGGCTCTGTGCTCTTCAACATCTTCATCGACGATTTGGATGTTTTGACACTGGAGAAGTTATCATTCATATTAGAAAAGAATAAGGAAGGAAGCTAAGACCTTTTTTTTCTCATTAGGAAGAAGATGATCTCTTTTGTTTTGTTGGCTTCTTTTCCAAAGCAGACTCATTGCCTTGCTTCTGATCTGAGTGCTATTTAGCATAAGGTCACCCAAATGCCAAATACTGCTATGATGCATCCCATAGTCTCTCTTTCTCTCTCTATAAGCAACTTTTGCAGCCAGCTATAATTGATTTGGTCATGAGCCCTGGGAAGTCCAGCCACCTTCCTCCAGACAAAAGATGAGAAATGCAGAGAATAACCCTCTCAGAATAATAGCAGGGGAAAAGAAACGGATCTTTTCTAACTCAAATGTTATCTAAACATAGGATCAGCCCCAGTCGGGTATTTCAATAGAGATTTCAAGCTGCTGCCTGGCAAAAACATGATAGATTTCACATTATTGGGCTTTTATTCACCAC
>NW_015391174.1:4097-22272 GCF_001527695.2 Protobothrops mucrosquamatus
TGTGCCTAGGATCCTACAGCATATCAAAGTCATTATAATGAAGTGGTGGAAATGGAGTGTCTATTTAAAACTGGTGATGGGTTTGTTTTCTACTGGAGTGACTAACACAGGTTTCTGCTCCTTGGTGAAAATAGACAATGCTCCTTTGACTTATAAGGCAGCAAATAATTACCAATCTATTATGACATATAAACAGACAGACATAAAATAAAAATGAATAATACAGCATACACAAAAACAAAAGGTGAAAAAAAAATCACACAAGTTAATACATAATAGAATGACAACAAAAGGTAATTACAGCTAAGTCCCAAATTCTCCTGATTTTGTAAGTCTTTATAGGGAAAAAGTAAGCTTGCAGTGTGAACCAATCTGTTCCTCCTTAGGTTTTATTACTATTACTATAGTAATAAAACTATAGCACATAGATCCTTTTCAATTTTTGGCTACAGAGTAATTCATCAGCATAGCTAGGTTATTGATATTTCATCCTCCAATTTAAAATCACACTTGTCTTCTTTCAAACCAGCTGTGAGAATTTTTTGGCAAGAAGGCAAGACAAGAAACAGTGGATGGAAACTAATTAAGAAAAGAAGCAACTAGAATTAAGGATAAATTTACTAACAGTGAGAACAATTAACCAGTGGGAACAGCTTGCCTTCAGATGTTGTGGGTGTTCCCGCCACTGAAGGCTTTTAAGAAGAAACTAAACAGCCACTTGTTTGGAATGGTATATGGCCGTGGTGATGAACCTATGGCAGTGATGGCGAACCTTTTAGAGACCGAGTGCCCAAACTGCAACTCAAAACCCACTTATGGATTGTTGGGTGCCGGGTGGGTGTGGCCCATTGGGTGGGCGTGGCTGCAGTGTTAACAGCAGACTGGGTGTGACTAAAAAGTTCAATCAATCAATTCCAACTTTGCAAGATCTTTTTTTTCCCGCGAGAAGTTGAAATTGACTGATAGATTGAACCTTTTTTTTTTGTACACGGTGGCAGAGGCCTAAAGGGAAATTTTTTTATAAAACCCAGCTGAAGGCCTAGGACTGGGGTGATGGCATTCGTGCCCACAGAGAGGGCTCTGAGTACCGCCTCTGGCACCCGTGCCATAGGTTCGCCACCACTGACCTATGGCATGTGTGCCAGACTGGTCACGCAGAGCACGCCAGAGGGACGCTCCCCTCCCCCTCTCCATGTGCACCTGACTAGTGGGAACTGGAGAGGGCAGGGAAACCGAATCTAGCAGTGCTCTCGTGGGAACAGCTGCAAGAGCTGGGCGGGGAAAGGGGAACCTATAAAAGGAGCGGGTTTTGGCGGGAGTGCAGCGAGATAGCAAGTGAGTGAGCAGACGGCCTTCCATGGCCAGCCCATCCATGGCCAGCCCTCCTCCTCCATCCTCCTCCTCCTTCTGTGGGCAGACCGCGACTTACTGAGCTGGGCTGTGCCTCTCCCTGCACGCATCCTCAGGTGGAGAAGCCGGGCAGCCACGGATCTTGCTCCCCTCCAGCCTCCATCTGTCTGAGGCCCGAGCTCGGGGCACCCGGCTGGGCAGCGATGGGCTGGAGACCGCTGGATGGCAGCAGCTGCCCCAGGATGAGCGGTAGGTGGGGTGGGCGCTCCCAATGTCCACAAGGGAAGAAGTGGCAAGGAGGCTCTGTGCCCAGCCTAGCCCAGCCCTGGCACAGCACAGCAAGCGAGGCAGCAGCCCCACATATGTCCCTGTGTGCAAGAGTGCCCCCGCCCTGCCAAGCAAGTGGAGCTGTGGCATCTGTGGCAGAAGAGCGCAGGTGGGCAGTGGAGGGCACGAGGAGCCTTGAACCCAGCGCAACCCCTCCCCACTCTCCTCCTCCCCCTTGGAAGAGCTACAGGGCTCAGGAGCCTCCTCCATGCCCCCCACCCTCCTCGGTCCCCAGGACATGCTAGCCATCATTCTCCCCAAAGGAAGGAGATGAGCCACCTTAGCAGCAGCTACTGGACATTGGATGGCCATTTTTCTAGTCCATCTTCCCCCCCACACACACACACGGTGACATGAGGGTGAGACAGACTATGCCAATCTGCCTTGGTGCTGCTGAGCTGGCACCACTGACTCAAGAGGGGTGAGCCCCCTGCCCAACGTTATGCGATTAAGAGGCTCTGACAAGTGTCTGGGGGGGAGTAAGAGGGGCAGTGAGCTCATCCAGATGGCCTTCAAGGACTGTTTGTATCATTGAAAGCTCTATTATTGTGTTTTTGGGAGGTGGAGTGAGTGGGGGATTTTTATTTTTTGCCTTGTTTTGCTCTTTTAAAGAGAAAGCGCCCCCTGAATAGCCAGAAGCCTTGCGCCATTGCCGTTCTCCTGTCGTGCTCCCCCAGCCCCTCTCTTTCCCTTCGTTTGAAACAAATAACCCCCCAATCCTCCTGTTCCTGCCTTCTGAATTAAAACGAGAGAAAGCCATGTTTTTTCTTTTGTGGTCTTTACATATTTAAACTGCAGCTAGAAGGAAGTGGGGAAGAAAACCATCGTGAGACACTCTTCAGTTTTAACTTTTTTTCCTTGTCGCTTTTGGGAGTTTTCATCCTGCCATCAGCTGAGCAAGACGCTCTCCTGCCCACTGCCCCACCCATCAGAGACCCCCTAGATCTCCCCCAACCCTGCCCGGCCCCACAGGCATCCCTCCCCAGGAGCAACATCGAGCTGGCCACGCCCACCCAGCCTGCCATGACCACTGTGGCCACGCCCACCCAGTGGGCCACGCCCACTTGGTGCCCGGCGATACATAAGTGGGTTTTAGGTTGCAATTTGGGCACTAAAAGGTTCGCCATCACTGGTATAGGGTCTTCTGCTTGTGCAGAGGTGGACTAGAAGACCTCTAAGGTCCCTTCCAACTCTATTATTCTGCCTTTAGTCTTTTCTTGCATCACAGCTGTTCAATATAGGTGTCTGTTTCTTTAACTGGGGAGCTGGAATGACCTTCATGCCTTGAGTGACCCTTTTGTGAATATACTTAATTTATATGTGTACTCTTAGCAAATACTCCAACATTCTTCACTCACTCATCCCAGGAATGCCCCACACCACCATTAATTTCTAAATTAATTTCCCCTAGAATCTATCAATTTGATCAAAATATTAAAACAATTAACTCATTTTAATCTCTTTAAAGGATTTTCATCGTAATTCAGTTATCCCAGGATGGTTTTGAAAAACCAAAGCCATGTTTATATCCTAAAAGATACTGTATTGTTATTTTCTTATAGCACGGTTGCTTACATTTTGCTTCCCTTGCACATTGAATGCATTTCATTTGAAACACCAGGCAAGGCTTTTAGCTGATGCTATAAGACATGTTATCAGCTTCAGTTGATCAAATCAGCCACTGAGAATAATTCTGAATAATGAATTGACATAATATTTTTTCATTTAGATCTAAAAAATGAGACTTCTAATGAGTTCTTCTCCAAAGAATCTAAAGAATTAATTCAGTTATTCATTCAACCTCATTTGGGGAAAAATCATATGTTAACAAAACCTCCTGCTTAATGCTGGAACACCAGTCAGAGTGCATTATGTGTTCACAATGTGCTGGTGCAGAATATAAAGTAATAAGAACTGCAAAGCAGTTCCTAAAACATGCAGCTGCTTAGTGAATTATGCAATTTTTTCACTTAGTATTTTTTTTCACTGTTTGAGCAGTATTCTGAACAATATTCTTCAATTTTCATATCCTTTTTGAATCTTACACTCCATTATGCTGGGTCAAGGAAGATATTGAGATATATGAACAGTAGTTTATACTGTCTTTCCCAGTGTAAGCAGAAAGCTTGGCAAAGGGGTCATTTTACAGATAATAGGATAAATAAAAGTCAGCTATATCCACTATTGGCACACTTGAAGGAATTGACTAAAAATGAATGGAAGCCATCATTAGCTGTATTTGCTACTTCCCCCAACTCTCCTGCCTTAAAAGATAGGTCAACACTGTTTATATAGTGGTTATTCTGCTGTCAGGAAAATCATCTTGCAATCATTTTCATTAATTTTAAGGCTGTGATCCAATACACATGTACTGTACATATCTTTATATTATTTTCTTTGAATCATATAACAAGTATATTTAAAAATGAGTTTCTTTCTGGATTCCGATAGTTGCCAGTCTTTCAACAAATGGAAGACTTTGGTGTATCACATCATTTTTCTCCTCGTTAGTTTTAATTTAAAATCTTTTCCTGGTATGGACTTTAAATCGGTTAATGGTTTCCATATTAGTTGGCCAGCAAGCATGTATTCCTCATACTAGCTGAGTAGTAATCAGAGCTGTAAAGCAATACATTTGAAGGGCATTTATTTAGGGAAAGGAAGATCTTCCCAGACTTAACATTATGGAAGCAATAAATAATACACCAGTAGACAGAAAGCTCTTTTTTCCCAGTTATCCAAAACAGATGTAATATTTGTTGTTTATATATCACAGTCTGCATGACCCTGGTAGATTGCTTTATCTTGTACAATTAATGGATGTGAATTAAAGGTTTTCTATTCCAGTATAAGAGAGAGAACGAGAAAATACAGAATTTATTTTTTTCTTATTACATTACACTGATCTTAAATTCTGTACTTAGAAGAACCTACGGATATCACCAAAATGCAGTATAGCAATATGTTAGACCTTTTTCTGTTGATTCATAAGAAATTCTCTTACTTGAATGCCTGGTGCAGAAAACTTCTCCATTCACTATGAATTTTAGATAACAGCTGGGGACCAAGAAAGAGTTAATTGATTTAATTCCCCATAATAAGGATGCACAGTTTATTAACAGATTATAAGAAGAAGAAGCAGACACTTCTGAGTGAGTTGCACTGCTTGAAGGGGGTAGAAGTCAATAGCTCTTAAATCCTTATTGTTATTCAGACAAATATGAATACGAAAAAGAAAATAGCATAGATAAGCATGTATCTGGAAAGAATGTCTGATAAGGAAAATCAATCCATAAAGTGAATACTCCCTTCTCTTTGATTGATAAGGAGACTCCCTCGCAAAATATAAAATTCCAAAGGCTGCATTACTTATAGTTTGAAAAATACTACATACAATACAGATTTTGGAAACCAAACCAGCAGAGGTAAAGTAACAATTTTAAAATAGCTTATGTATGCAAACGTAAAAATGCATTTAGTAGCTATAATTGCAGTTTTTACAGACAGTCTAATTAAAGAGAACTAAGGAGAAACTTCCTGACAGTTAGAACAATTAACCAATGGAACAACCTGCCTCCAGAAGCGGTGAATGCTTCAACACTGGACGTTTTTAAGAAGAGACTGGACAGCCATTTGTCTGAAATGGTGTAGGGTTCCTGCCTGAGCAGGGGGTTGGACTCGATGACCTCCAAGGTCCCTTCCAACTTTTATTATTATTATTATTATTATTATTATTATTATTATTATTATTATTATTATTATTATTATTATCATCATTATTATTATTATTATTATTATTATTTGCTTTCTTGACTAATAACAATCAGTTTTGCAAGATGGATACATAGCATACATTTTTTTCTCCCTCTGTCCCAACTCTGAAGAAAAACTTGCATAATTTGAGAAGAGGAATCCCCAGATAATAATGTTTCCCAATTTCTGCCTCTTTTTGGTAAGAGGATATTTTTCAGTCCTGGGTACTGAAGAAAAAGAAGAAAAAGTTTAATAAGATTGACTTGAAAACACTTACCTCTTTGTCTTTTCCAAATCTTCTACTTCTCTTTCATGTACCATTTTTTTGGTTTCTAAATTCAGAAAAGTGAACATTGTCATTTTTCATAAATTGACTCAAAGAAATTCTGCAGAAATTAAAAAACAAACTTCTTTGGATTTTTCTCAAGTACAGAATTATTGTATAGACTAGAGATACAGATGTTTCCACAGAAACATAGTTTAATTCTAGATACATTTCAAATGACTATATAATAGCCACCTGTGTTTCTCTAGAACAGGGGTAGGCAACCTTGGCTCTTTTATGACTCGTGGACTTCAATTCCCAGAATTCCTGAGCCAGCCATGCTGGCTCAGGAATTCTGGGAGTTGAAGTCCACGTGTCATAAAAGAGCCAAGGTTGCCTACCCTTGCTCTAGAACAAAGATAGACATCCTTTTGGTGTTTGGAGTTCTGCTCTCTTTTTTTTTCTCCACAGATTTTTTTTCCCAGTCTTTGGGTCTCCAAAGGTATGATCAAAGAAGGTGAGGTATCTGGAATGGATAGGCCTGAATTTTTGCTCCTTTTTAGAATGGAGGAGTATATAAAACAAAGACAGAACAGCTATGTTAAGTCCCTTGGAGACTTAAGACATCTATTATTTTTATTTCGTAAAAAATAGCTACAAAAACCTTTCTGCAGCATTTCAGTCTATTGCCACCAAATTTCAAACATAATGTTTTTTTCTGAGGAATCCAAAAGAGAGCTGAAGATTTTATGCAATCCATGGATTACATTAACCTATGCTGGAAATGGAAAGTACCCCTCAATTAAAATTAGGTATCCATTGGAGTTCATAATGAAGTTATATATACTAAAATACAGTAAGTGCATGCTCAAAGAATCAATGTATCTTTAAGTCACTATTCAATCATTTGTCTATTTCTTTCTAATGCTTCCAATTCATTTTTTTAAAAAATTCCTGTGGAAAGAATTGCTTTCAGTCCCTCATGCTCACTTTAAAATGTATATGTTATTCTCAACAGCTTTCATCAAATAATGCTACACAATCATACCAATTTTCTCTCTCCTTTAAAAAAAATATCCTAGTTAATATTATATGGAAATGGTCTGAAACATAAAGATTGAGTTTCTAATATGGGCTGACAATTTCTCTCTATTCTTCACTTTTCTTCAATATATTGTAAATAAAGAAACCCATGAAAAAAATTATATCTATTATTTTTATTAGGTTTGAGTGCATTCCTTTAATATTATATATCATTTCTGTACTGGGAAATTTGATTGAATAATGCCTTTAACTTGAGTCATTAAATCACTAGAGATGTTGAATCCAATCTGATGCCTTTGAATTGTTTTGAAGATATCCAGTTTAATAGATTTTTCCGGCTTTGCAGCTTCTCAAACATTTTTGCTATTTTTCTTTCATATGGAGCAAAATGAATAATAGTTTAGCGATGTGAGCTCTTTGAAATAAATATACATATTAGCAAAATGTTTTCTCATCTCCGAAGAAGCCCTCCATATGAGTGCTTGGTAAGCGTTAGTATCTTATTCTTCAGTTCAAATTTGTTTAAGTGGATTTATCTAAAGAAATGAGAGTAAGAGACTCGGATTTATTCTGCTATTCTTTTCTGATCTTCTTTGTTCTTTGTTCCACAATCTTTTATATTGTCCTACACCTCTTTTAACTTTTATCCCTAATCATGAATCAGTTTATTTAACCAAAGACATCATCCCTGAAAGTCTCTATGCCCAATTTCTCTCTTTTTTTTCCAGCCTTTTAACTCCTCCCTTATATTGTCCCCACTCTCTCAATAACCTGTCTGCTTTCTTTTTGCTACTTGCCTATCTGTCCATTGTTCTGGAAAATGGTTTAAAAGAATGTTTATTTGTTAGAGAATAATACAGGGATTTCAGGGGGCCACAAAAAATTAAGGGGTGGGTATGCACGCAAGCATGAACATGGCCCTCTATGGGGTTGCCCAGACCAGGGGTAGGCAACCTTGGCTCTTTTATGACTTGTGGACTTCAACTCCCAGAATTCCTGAGTCAGCCATGCTGAGTCAGGAATTCTGGGAGTTGAAGTCCACAAGTCATAAAAGAGTCAAGGTTGCCTACCCCTGGCCCAGACAAAGTAGGGACATGTTTTGAGAATGATTGCAGAAGCCCACTGTGGCCTTTGGGATATCACAAAAGTTGAGATTCCATGTCATACACTTGATATCTTGATTCTACCCCTCTGTTAATGCATCCTAGGACTGACTTGGAATTTTTGGTGGCTGTAGCTGGCTTATATTTAAATAGTTGTGTCTTAGAGTTACAGGCTTAACTACCTTTAATTAATTTAAATACCACCTTTTCCCTTCAGAATGTATGTTCTAGCATATTATTTTGCATCACAAGTAGTCCTCGACTTACAACAGTTCATTTAGTGACCATTTAAAGTTACAACATCGCTGAAAAAAGTGACTTATAACCATTGTAGCATCCCCATGGTCACATGATTTACATTCGGATGCTTAACAACTGATTCACATTTATGACGGATGCAGTGTCCTGGAGTCATGTGATCCCCTTTTGCGACCTTCTGACAAGCAAAGTCAATGGAGGAACCAAATTCACTTAACAACCGTGTTACTAATTTAACAACTGCACTGATTCACTTAACAAACGTGGCGAGAAAAGTCATAAAATGGAGCAAACTCTCTTAACAAATTTCTCACTTAAGAACATAAATTTGGGGCTCAATTGTAGTCATAAGTTGAGGACTATCTGTATTCATTTGTATTTGAGATCCTATGTTGGATAGTGTTTAACATTTTGGACTAGGAGAGGGGAAATCCAGGTTATAATCCACTCTCAGCTACAGAAACCCAGTCAGTGATGTTAGGTACTTTTTTTTCTGTTTTTCTGGGCGAAGAAGATATATGTGTCAGTTGGAGCTTCAGTACAAAAGGCAGAATATAAATCTAACCAATAAAGATCAAGGGAAGGCCTTAATGCTTAAAACCACAGATACTGACCTATTTCTAGTGAGCTTGAATTCTTTCTACACAGATTTTGGCAAGACAAGTATAAGTTCTACCTTTTTTATCAAATTAAAGAATAACAGATTAAGAATCTGTTCTTCTTTTAAATTAAAGCTATCCAATGTTTTTTTAAAAAAAATACGGTGATCAGCAGTATAATTGTCACTTTAAATAACTGAATGCCTAAATGGATACTTAAATTTCGTAAGTGGAAATTTGAGAAAGTATGATTGATGCAGTTACATGCATCCAAACATTTTTTTATGCAAGTGATTTGAAAAAATATAATGCCTTCATTTTTTTTTTCTCTTTAAAACAAAATGCTTCAAGACTATACAGAGATTTGGCATTCATTATGGAAGAGAGATTTAAGGCTAAGATGCTATACTGAAGATGGAAAATGTGAATAATAACAGTATAAATAAAGACAATAGAGCCAAGACAAATAAAAGAAACATTAAAACAAAAATATATTAAAGAAATTGTACAGTAAGAGGTCTGAGACAATGGAGGAGGTTAAAGATCCTAAACCATCTTTAATATGAGATGCCATCCATTATGACGATGCACTTAGCCAATTCAGTTTGTATTAAAGCAACTAGGAGTGGGAGAAATAATGTATTTGAGCAATTTCCAATAAATGTAATTTAATGCATCTTTCTGAGAAGGATTTTTCTACACTTCAAAGATCCTGTAAAATTTATTTTTCCTGAAAAGATTACAGATAGATTTTTTCCTTTAGAAAAAACAAAAAAAAGCCTCTTAACAGAAATAGTTATTACATCTTAATGTTAAAATTACACATAACAAGTGTTTCTGCATTATTGAGTAAAGGGAATACAACACTTTGTTCATTATTAATAAAGATGACAACCATTTCAGAAGACTGATGTATCATCAATTATTACGTCTAAACTGGATATTTTCTGTTACTTTTATGGAATTTATTTTAAGTATAGCCCACAAAAAACCCTCCAGATATAACCTTCAAAGAATATGATGTTAAAAGAAACTTGTGCAAAATTGCAAAAAAAAATAGGGTTGTCAAGCACTGAAAGAAATGAAATCAGAATCAGGATTAGGCATAAAAGGCATATAATAGAAATATAATATTTAGCATTTTATTATTATATCAAGGAAAAATAATGTGACCTAATGAAGAAAAAATAAAGCCAAATTAGGAGAAAAAACAGTTAATAGATTCACAAATGTAAGATAAATAATATGGAGAGTAATAAGGAGATACAGCAGTCCTTTTCTCAACAATTTAGTAAATAAAATGTGTTTCCTCATAAAATTTTTCTTGGGGTTCAATAAATATTCTTAATTTACACTATATAGCTCATTTCTATGAGGCAAAAAACCTAATAAAAATATGAATTACCTGAAAACAAAAATGACAGTGACAGGTTTTGACTGATTTTCCCAGACTGGTTGAGTTTTATATATACATATATAGATGGCTCTTTACAAGAAGAATAAGGTACTTCATTCTTTCTTCTTTTCCTGCCTTGTTAGCTTAGAAAACTTTTTTAATGGGTTTTTTTGTGGGGAAGGAGGGGGTTGGGGTTTTTTACCTAAAGGATGTGACTCTAGAGACACATCCTTTGGGGAAAAAAAGTGACTTAGAGATTCTTAATAAATTTGTACAACTTATATATATAAGCTCTGCTAAAAAAAGGACCGCAGTGAATAAACTTTTTGCCTCTATACTGTCTACATTCTTAAATAATTGATGATGCTACTTTTGGATTTCTATTATTGTCTTATACAATTTGATATCACATTTGGGATTAGATTTTTGGGAAACTGGCCTATGTATTCAACATCTCTAGAAACGACTTGTGCATCCTTCTCTGTATATGGAATCCTGGGTATTTGTTCATATGTCTGAATGAAGGACTGTGTCCCTAGTTCCTAGAAATTATGCGATGTCCCATCTATTTGATTAATTGATTAATTGTGATATGGCTTTCATTTTAATCTCTTGTTTGTGGCAAGGCACATTTGACTTGATGGTGAGCTCCTGATACAATGTTCAGTTTTTCAGCCTAAGTCTACTCCTTACTACCAGGTGTTACTTATTTTGAAGGAAATCAAAATGACACATAACTTCATAAATATTCTTAAATATTGATAAGAATCACTGAATGAAATAGAAAGATAACTATAGATTTGGTCTTGTCAGTATTGCTACTGAGCCAATATGAAAATAGATACAAAATGGGAGAGAAAAATCTTACTTGAAGAAAACCATTTTGCAACCAATGTAGTTCTTTCAGGTTATTTATCTAGTTGGGCTCAAGATTATACCTCTGAATGAATAATAAGGCGTGTATGATGAGAAGCAATATTAATTCACTCAAAATATAATTCATTGGGAACTATTTTTGAAACTAAATTTCATGTGCTCTTCCAGCTAAATCATTATAATGAATGATTGGCTCTGAAATATTATTAAGAATTATATTTCTTTTAGAAAACCTGTTTTTTTTAAAAAAAAAGTTTTTGTATTTGGTATGATAGTATTGAAAGAGGTTGCATATGAGTTAAAGAAAATCATGTCTTCATGGAAAGATCTCAAATGTGATTGCTGTCTCTCGCTGAAGCTTTGGCTTTCTAGGTCTGATGTCCTTGTGTTTGTCTTTTCTTTATTGTCACATAATTGGACAAAAAACCATATCTTTAGCAGGGTAAAGAGAGAAGGACTCTTCTACAGACATCATATATTATCTTGGAGGTAACTGACTCTTAATCATGGCACATATCCAGTCCTGTTTTAGAAAGACATTTCCATTATGTCTCAATAAAGACATAACAAAATAAAATTTTAATAAGACATATTAATCATCCAATCTATTTTGAAATAACATTTGGTCTCATCAGTCAAACAAAACTAGGTTACGATCACCATGGCAAATTTTGAAACTACAATGCAATAATATCATCTGCTACACTTGATATAATATCCAAATTTCTCATGGCAACATATCCTGTGCAGAGATACCTAGAATAATCCTGTCATGGGGTGTGTGGCTGTCACATTTTTGGCTGACAAATGGTAATTTTCAAGATGGTAATAAAAATACAGGGGAATGAAAGTGGGATTAAAATAGGGTGGCTTTAGAGATAAATATCAATCTTATCTCCAATATTCTGGGCACACTAATTCTACTTAAACACCACTTATAAGCCTTGCTACATTTGAGTAACTTATGTTTGACCTTCATACTCATTAGCAGATATCAGTATAAACCTGAATTGAAATGAAATGTGCATGTCAAACTTTGAAAGCTGGATTAGTGGAATATTTTATACTGGTTTGTTTTGGCTTTTAAGTGAGAAAATCAAATTTAGTACAAGGATTCACATTGTTCCAGGACATGGGAAATTTATGGATATACAACATATAACATGTGTAAAAGCAAATGTAATATTAAACAATCCACTGTTCAATCTGTAGACATAAATCTAATAGTTCAATTTGCATAATTAACTTTGTCTAGAGGTAAATTGTTAAGCATTATATTAATTCCATTTTAAAATGATATAAGACGAATGTGACATTGTTTGACATACAGCAATCTACTGCATCATAATCAAGATATCTGGAAATGCAGATACATTAATATATTTATCCTAGAAATGCGCCATACTGAGCAATACGATGTTCTGAGTAATCATATAGAGAATTACCTCCCACCTATTTCCCAGTGCACTTATCATAGGCATAAATGTCAGCAGATATATTTGGTGCACTGGGTATAAAACTGAAGGTTTATTGAGGAAACAATATAGCACAATTCTATTACTTCTAACAGTTCGATTTTCCTGAAATGATATTTACTGCTGTTGAAAATATTTGGTTGCTCTCCAAGGATTCCAGACAGAATTTGCTTTTATGGAAGTTCCTTAGTTTCTTTTTGCAATGCTTAAAATCCAGTGTTAATTTCCTGACACACATAAGGTTAACAGAGGTCCTATTGTTGGCAGTTAGATATAATACCCATAAAGTTTTAAAGGAAGATAGATAGCGAATTAAAAACAAACTTGAATCATAAATGAAAAAGTGACAATAAATCAAGAAAGAAACTAAATGCAATTTGGAAAAATAAAGTTCAGTTTTTAAAGTACAATTAAAACAATTTGTACTTGTAGTAAATGTAAGGATTTTTAATAGCATACTTGCAAATTGTTATAGGTTTATATGGTTGCAAGGCTGAATGAAGAGAATTTTAATATTTATTTAATTATCTATCTATTTCTGGGGCTTATAATATATGCTACTTGAATCCAGCAGAATTCTGAGTGGTTCCTGCTTCAAGAAAGTTGAATACTTAATATGCCAGTTCTATTTTTTTTAATTTCACGTGGGCTCCTGTATTTTCACTGAAAAAATTATTCACTACCACCAAAGCTAGAGGTGAGCAATGGAGGACTTATGGTTATCGCAGCTGGACTACCATCCCCATATAGTCACCAAAGAGAACCTAAATCATTTTTTTTACAAAATATTCAAAATATTGTTGAATTACAAAATCTCAGTAAAGTTTATTATGCCTATGTGGAATATTGCAAATTTAATGTTCTCATGTGAGATCCTTTGTTAAATGGAATTATGAATCATATGGCTTCAACTGAAGCCAAAACTCTCTACTTTGTTCATATGCAGAGAAAGGGTACCATTTTGCTAAATAGTCTAGATCAGGGGTAGGCAACCTCTTTTATGACTCGTGGACTTCAATTCCCAGAATTGAAGAGTTGAAGTTGGGAGTTGAAGTCCACGAGTCATAAAAGAGCCGAGGTTGCCTACCCCTGGTCTAGATGGAGACTCAAGTAAGACAATCCTCAGATTTTGTTTTCTAGAAAATATATGGTCTGCTTTGTGAAATCATGGCTTGTTTTATTTTCCCCATGTCTTCCTTTTAAAGAATGTAAAACTATATAAATTTAGATATTGTAAACCACTGAAGCTACAAACGTATATTCAAATACCAATGGATGGATGTGTGAATAAAATTAATTAACCAGAAAATTTGGATTAGTTTTAAGTGTAAACTACAATGCAAAAACATTTTGCTTCATTTTAAACCAAAAGCCTTAGGACATAGCCTTAAACTGGTAAGCAAATAAAGTTAAAAATTCTTTTCACACACCTAGTTGTATATTTTTCTGAAAATATCTATTGTATTAAGTCAGCATTTCAAAACATTCCCATATCTACTTCAAATCAGTTTACATTTTGTATTTATATTACTCCTTGGAAAAATGATGAATAGTTTGTACAAAATTGTTAGTAATCAACTGATGTCAATAACAACACAATGAAATCACCTATCATATTTTTCCATTGATTTCAGTAGAAAGATCAACAGTTGATACAGTGGTTAAGGTATAGAACTGGGAGTTGCGTACTGAGGTTCGTGTTCACAGAAACTATGGTTTGGGGGCCACTCACAATATCTTACCCTCATTCTTGGACAGAAAAATAAGCACAGAGCTATATACACAATAAATATGTGCAGTACATCAAATAAACAAATAATTAAAAATGTTCAGCTTCATTATAATTCTCTCATCCCACTTAGATACCATATTCATATACAGTACTTGGGTTCACATAACATGCTAAACACAATCTTGTGTTAACAAAACACTTTTGCATTATATTGAAACAAATAAGCAAACAAATGAGGCTATTATGATTCAAAATGATGGCCTGGCTTATGCAACTTTAGGCCACGGGCTGGGTTTTCCATAATATGCTACTGAATCTACCAATTCCCATTATTTTCCTGTTCTAATGTATTGTGCAAATTCAGCCTTGAAGCTTAAAGTCTCCATATACATGGTACAACTATTGAGACAATGGTTCAAAATTCCGATTTCCTGGAGATTCTTGATATCCCCAAATATGTCAAATAAACGGATATGGTTCAATTATATTACATAAGTTTAATATCTTATTATATATGCCTTTAATTTAAATCAAATTTAATTCTTGCCATAGTCCTATCGCTTCTTTGAAGTTATTTTTCCCACCTTGTACAAATGGTATCCTTTCTTGCTCAAAAGACAAGTCCAACACTTGGCCTGAAAAAGATTATGCATCAATGCTTTATGTGATACTAAAGAATTAGGCCAATAAAAAAGATGAGATTAAACGGTTAATCTAAACAGTATCTTCAATAATGGGATTGGAAACCACGCTTCTCTCTTTCAAATGACTATTTTGTGATGCTTACTGAAAAAGTCTCTTGAATTCCTATCACATTATCATACTGCTTACAAAAGAAATAAATTATGTGTCTAACACTTGCAATACAGTTATTCAATGTTTATCCTCAGTATAACTGGGTACATACTGTATGCATTTGATGTGTGATAGTAATACTTGACTACTGCTTTTCCCAAAATTATTTCATCCATTTATTTTTTTTAAATGAAGCTTAGCAGTAAATCATCCAAACTATGGTTCAATTGAAAAGTCAATATTGAATTCAATCTCTCTTAGGCATTAAATATGCAAATTTATTTATAGTCCCAGAGAAATGTGAAGAAACAGGATATACTAAGAGAAGACATCTTTAGTAAGCTATTTTGTTTTCCAATTTAATACAAGATTTTGCAGTTTTACTTTTTGGATCCTCTCCTCTTACTGTTCAAAATATAAACAACAGAATATCCTGTTTCTATACTGTTATGATAATCTAAAACCACAGGTAGCCCGAATATTACATACAAAAAGAGATTTGCTTTATTTTCTTTCATCTGTATAGTGGTTTGAATTGATCAGGCTGAAGGAATTTATACTGTAATTTCATCAGCATGATATAAATAAGTGAAAGTACATTGGTTGCAATGATTCAAATTTACCTTAATTATTTATACAGCTGTCTTGAGTTTTGTGTATGTCTGTGTATAGTTTATGATTTTTCCATTAATGGTTGATTGAGTGATTGGATGATGTGCCATAAAGTTGGCGATGAGTCTTGGCCACATAGATTTTCTCCAGAATACTCTGTCCCAAGCTGGTTCCCTCAGATCGTCCAACATCCACCTGTTGCCTCTGTAATTGAGTCTATCCATAGAGCTGTTGGTCTTTGAACATTGTGTTGGCAATGAAGCTCTCAGAATGGCACATGCAGTCTCCATCTTACTTTAACTTCTCATAGCAGAGAGATACAAATATTATATTGTGTCATGCTTCCACATACAGGATTTTACACAATTTCCCCTGTTGGAAGAAGGAAGAGGATTCTCTTTTTCATATAGTGTATATCCTGTGCAGTATTTTTCAGTTACTAGTGCCTCCCAGTGACCAATATAGCTGTTAGCAATGAAGAATTCATTTGATTGATACGTCACTCTACTGCTTCATTTTGGTTTTGTAGGTCATAGAGTCCACTAGGTTTGCCTCTTTAATATTTACAACTTTGCCACTCCAAGCTCCAACCACAATAAGCATATATTGCTTGCACATTCTGTCAATTTCCAACTGAACTTGACTACAACATTTATTAACATCTTCTTCTACATCAGTGGTTGAAGTATAAATTTGGATAATTGTCATATTAAACAATTATCCATAAATTCTAATTAATATTATTTGGCAATTGAGTACAGCATACCAAAATTTTATCCTTATTATATATTTATCTGTCTTTGAAATCAACATTCCCTTTTTTTGTTTTTCATACCCCTAGTAGTAAATAGTATGGTCTTCTACTTAAAATGTGTAATTCCAGTAATTTTAATTTACTGATATCTGTCAACTTTGTTGTTGATTTATGTCATTTTTCATTGTACTGAACTTTCCAGGTTCATGCTGATTTGATTTCAAGCTCCCACTGTAATTCTGCCTTTGCAGAAAAAGCCAGTAATTTTGGCCATACCATTTTCAGCGCAGATTTTAAAAACATCCTCCAGAGAGAAAATGCAGGAGTCAGTTTAACTGTAAGTGTTTCCTCATTATAATACCATTAAGGTCTGAATCAATTACTCATTCTGATTGAAGAGGAAAATTCATATAAAAGAGTTACATCTCAGAGTCCATTATTTAAATAGTTTAACTGCCATATTTTTTTTATTTCTTATACTATTCATGAATAAGCATATCAGGAATTAGAAAATCTGCAGAATGTTTTTGTTTTTTCATTTAGCTTTTCATAAATTGTATTAAGCCTGTGATATGTTGACTGGAGAAAACTGTTGCTCTCTCTTGATTTTTTCACATCAAGGTCATTGTTGTAGACCTGGAAAATGAAACAAATGGCTATCATGACAGGTGTCAAAGGATGAAATATGTAAGGTCAATGATATATTTAATGTTCTTCTATTTTCTCATCTGTTGAAAGACTCTTCTATTCCTAATAATAAATAATAAATAAATAACTCTTAATCGTGAGGTATTATTTTAACCTTTCATTTATGCTTTAATTTCCAAAATGGTGACTGGTCTCTAATAAAATTCATAGAAATACTTTTGTGGCACTAGAGTATGCTTGAGTATCATATTTGCTGGGCATTATACATTGAAAAATACTTCCCAAGTGACATCCAATTTGCATGAATATTCACCCTAAGTGCCAGTGTATATTTTCAAGCACAACTTATTTGAATCTGGCAATGTAATTAATTTAATATTTCTTTGACTTCAATCTATTGTAGATACATATGCACTTTTTCAACTTAAAAACTGAAAACATGGTGGGGGTAAGTTTTATACATATGACTTCCGACTTCAACTCCATGGTAGAACCAACCATTTCTGTTCCTGATCTTGCAGGCCTACAGGAGGAGGCTTCTCACCTTTACTAAACATGAGAAGAACATAAAGAGACTAGGAATACTAATAAAGCCAATTCCTACGTTAAGTGGAGGTGAAAAGCGTTCTTCAGACATTATTTATTTATTTATTTATTTATTTGTTTGTTTGTTTGTTTGTTTGTTTGTTTGTTTATTAAATGTATTTATTAAATTTATATGCCACCCATTTCTCTGCCCAAAGTAATTCTGGGTGGTTTCCAGTTTCATAAAAGTGGAAGTGTAAACAAAATCCGGAGGCTCCAGCTGGTCCAAAATGCGGCCGCGCGGGCGGTGTTGGGGGGGGACTCGGCGTTCCCGCGTGTTTGTTTGTTTATTAAATGTATTTATTAAATTTATATGCCACCCATTTCTCTGCCCAAAGTAATTCTGGGTGGTTTCCAGTTTCATAAAAGTGGAAGTGTAAACAAAACCCGGAGGCTCCAGCTGCTCCAAAATGCGGCCGCGCGGGCGGTGTTGGGGGGGACTCGGCGTTCCCGCGTGACGCCGCTGCTGCGCGAGCTGCATTGGCTGCCTGTGGCCTTCCGGGTGCGCTTCAAGGTGCTGACTATCATCTTTAAAGCGCTCCATGGCATCGGACCCGGATACCTTCGAGACCGCCTTCTGCCGCAGATTACCTCCCATCGACC
>NW_015391174.1:22864-28197 GCF_001527695.2 Protobothrops mucrosquamatus
TGCTGCCTCTTTGCTCTCTGGAAAGCATTCCACCAGATAAGTCCAGTGGTGGGATTCAAATATGTGAACAACCAGTTCTCTGTGTGGATGCCGCTTCTGGAAGTCCATTCTGGGCCTGGGCAACAAAAAATTAGCTACCAGTTCTGCCAACTGGATGAATCCCACCACTGCATAAGTCCCCCTTTTTTCCCCTGAAAGTTGTGGAGCATTTTTTTCCCCTGACAAGCAAAGTAAGTACTAAAAGTGGAACTTCAAATAACAGGCCAGGATAATAATTTGAAAAAGGACACTTTATTGGACATATAAAAGAAACTGACTGAAATTTTAAAAATTAAAGAGCAGGTACAAATGACAAACCAAGATCTATAGAGAAAGAAGATGGTCCAAAAAAAAGTTGAGCTATTTCTTTGGCAGTGAACAATCCCTTACAAGGAATGAAATGAGCCATCTTGATTAAAATGTACATTATGACTAGTATAGATGTGTAATCATGGCCTGGAGATAAATCAGTAATTTAAATCCAGAGATACTGAATGCCAGGTATTGGGAAGGAGGGCTGTAAGTAGTAGATGTAATAGCCCTACTGGCTTTTGTTGGTGGGATTTAGCCCTGCTGCAAATGTGGCAAGATGATACATAGCCTTTGATGTCTGCTGCCATTTTAGGCCTCCAAAATCTTTTAACATCCAATGCAACATCTTGAACATTTCCCTGTGCCCAGCTGTCTGGTTATTGTGGAAAGCTGCAAACCCTCTTCTATCAAAAGGGAAGGAACCATAGTTCAGTTGTTCTACTTCAAAGCCCTTTCTTCCACCAAAAATGGAGATATAATAATCCATCTGGGCCCGCAATAAATGGTCTCGGGGTTGCAGTGCCTTGTCGGACTTTATTCACTTATGGCTACATAGAGATTCTAGATTCTTTCCTTTTTTCACTCTGCCCCCAGATTTGGCTACTCCTTCTACACAAATGTTTTTATTTTGTTTTGTATTTAGGTGTGGTATCCCTACTTTATGGAACCCTTTCTCCACTGCCAATAAGTTATTAATATTCTACTCACCACTTAATGCTGGCAGGAAATCACACCTCGATACATAAAAAATGTGCAGCTAAGTTGCAATGGTATGATTTGAGGCTGCCAGGGAATGTAAAATCAGTGTTTGAAGGCTACATGCAGTCCTTCATCTGCAGAACGTTTATCCCTGATTGAGATACACCTGCTGGTACTGAAGAAACGGTACAGAATGAATTGATGTCCTTGTTTGTTTCCCAATATTAATACAGCATCCAGAATGTACTTATTAAAAGAAGTGATATTAGGCAAAGTTTATGCCAGGAACAATTAAGCTATAAATGCAGCCCTAGTCTATTATCACCGGTAGCAGACCACGATGAATGTTTGTAGATAACCTTAAAATTGAATTAATATCCTTGGGCTAACAGCCATTGGTATAATTATAAACAAAGACAAGTAGTCCTAAGATCTTAATGATTACTGCATTAAACTTTTATAGATATAATCATCTTCAAATCCTCCTTTTTTACTGATTTCCACACTTAAGAAAAATCAGAGAACCTGTTTTTTCAGTTGAGGAGACTATGAGAAATCTGAAAATAGAAAGATAAAATAACACTTCCTGCATGCTAATTCCCGTACTGAATGCTATCTCTTGTATTTTTATTGGCCTTTTCCTATAATTCTCCCAAAGTCAGCATGACATGATAGAACACTTTTGGGGTGGGGGGAAGAGAAAATCACTGAAAAAAATCCTAAACCGTATTCAAGACCAAAAGAGAGAAAAGTATTTACAGACACAGTTGAAAAAGCTTGATTTGCTGAAAATTAATGTTGTTCATACTGAGCTTCCCATAGAGCAATCTCTGCAGCTTGTTCTGTTTCTGGTTTTGTTTTTTGTTTTGTATAAAATAAGTCTACAGAGTCAATTTGTAATTCTGAATGCAAAACAAATATACAGCGATGGAAAGAAAGAGGTAAACATTATATAAAGAGATAATAAAGTTCTTTCTTTTTATTACTTGACTGAAGTAAACATTTGCTCTGCCTGGAACTGCCTCATCTTCTCTTGTCATATCTACTGAATTATTATGATCTGTCTGGTACTTTAGAACAAGGTTGGTTAGAGTATCTTCCAAGACTGAGAAGGCTTCCCTTGACATATGCCTTATTGCTTAATGCACATCCAATGACACACTTGGAGGCATGCTTGGAGAGCTCTCTCTCTCTCTCTCTCTTTCTCCTTAGTCGTAGGAGGACAAAAATACCAGGATGGAGAAATCTACTTTCGAGTTTTAGAGCACAAAGTAAAATATCTAGCTGTGAACAACTCGATAGAAACTTTACAGGGCGAGGAATGAAAAGTGAGAATTAAAGAGAACAAATCATCGCTGCTAATGCAATGATGGTGCCTGTAGCTAAGAACTCCGAGAACAAGAAATTGGACTGAAACAAGATTCAATGTTATTGGGAAAAGTGTAAATAATAGCAACAAATATTCATATTGGAATTCTTGACGAATGGTGAGAATTCACCAATGCTGCTGAAAATTCATTCCCGAGCCACGCATTACAGATTTTTACACATAAACACCATGTTAAAAGTTTAAAGCTGGAAGTTAGTTTAGCAGAACATAATTGAGTACCAGGAAATACAGAATTAGATGGCTGTTCAGAAGCTTGAATGCAGTTGGGAGGATATGGAAGGAAAGATGGAAGGAAAGGACATTTAGTTTCCAATTCTGTTTTATCTAGACCAGTGATGGTGAATCTTTTAGAGACCGAGTGCCCAAAAACTGGGCCTACCCCTGCTCCATCCCCTGCCCCTCCCCCACTCCACCCCCACCCCGCCTGCCTGCAGGGCCACTCACCACCTCCAGGGCCTGCCGCAGATCGCCCAGGCAGCCCAGCAGTGCCATGGCCACCACACCCTTGCCCACGCCCCGCAGCATCAACTGTGCATGATGGGGCATGACTCTCCTCCAGGGGGGCTGCTGGTGAGGAGGGGGTCACAGGGGAAGGCAAGGCTGGGGCAACGGCATGCATGCCCACAGAGAGGGCTCCGAGTGCCGCCTCTGGCACCCGTGCCATAGGTTCACCACCACTGATCTAGACCTTTATTTTATTTATTTAGTATTTATTTAGTATCATTTAATAATTTACTTTATTTAGTATTAATCAAACTAAATGTTTAAATTAAAAACGAAAAGCTGAAAATTTTTATTCCCCATTTGTTAGGCATTTGTGCTTGACAGAATGTAGTAAATTTCTAGATATGATCTTACATGAGCTGCTTTTATCAGTAGTAGTAAATGAAAGTGCTTTCTTTCCTGTAACAAATGATTCATTAGGGAATGGGTATGATTTGCTTCAGAGAATCTAACTCAAGTAAAGGCAGTGGTGGGATTCAGCCGGTTCACATCACTTCAGCAGAACCGGTAGCTAATTTTTGGTTGCCCAGGCCCAGAATGGACTTCCAAAAGTGGCATCCACACAGAGAACCGGTTGTTCACATATTCGAATCCCACCACTGAGTAAAGAGTTTTTTTTTTAATCTGAATGCAAGGTATTCTGATAATGATATAGGTTATAGAGCTCTAATAGAATAACTCTGAAGAAACAGAGCTCTACAGAACATCAGCAAAAAATGTAGCTCTTTATTAGAAAAATATCTCAAATAAAGCCTAAAAGATCTAAAGAAAAGAGAAAGAAAACAAGAAAATTTGCAATCATAAGAGAGTCTCAAATAATCCTTTAATATTGAATACAGACTATTGAATAGGGATTAAACAAATGGAGAACAAAACAGAAAAATGGGAAGAGTAAGGAAGTTCAAGTTGAAATGAGGAGATTAGAAAGATTTAAAATTCAAGAACATGCAGATCACCTTTCATATCTTATTTAAAAGTTTATATCTAATCACTGATAAACCTTGCTGTTGAAATGGCTGTATATAAACATGTTTCTGCCTACTTTTCAGTTTGAAGTGAAAGCAAAATATAGCAGAAGAAACAAAAGTTGCATTAAGTTCCATCCCAGCAGGAAGTGATGTGTTTAAAAAAAAAAGAAGAGATGGCACCAATGAATAAAGATGAAACAAATATATGAAGAACGAGTGAATTGTTAAGAAGAAAAGGAAGATTGAGAAAGGCATTGTTGGATGAAATTGATGAGATCCTGAAAGGGAAAGAGATGTTAGCATTTTAAAAAAGTATTATAAAAAAAAGAGTAACAATTGCTAGATAAATTAAAATTATATCTAAAACAGATGTAGTCACTAAGCCCCCAATTTCTGACAATTTATTTCAGACAGAGATAAAGAGTGGTCAGAGTTAAATACCACAAATGTATTCCAGTGTATTCCAGAAGGAGTAGTAGACAGCCCATAGATGACTATATTAGTCAAATGATCCAAGAAGACAAAAAAGTTGCAAGTAAAAAAAAAAAAGCTTCCATCTAGCCTTTTTAATGTATTAGGAAATTATGTTGGGACCATCCCTATAGATTCAGTGACCATCAACTGTTGGGTTTCCAATTCCATAATCAGAATTTTAATGTGAAATTTGTTTGCAAATGCTGAATAGAATTTTCAGTGGGAAATTATAGAACAAGAGGACTAGATAGGATGGGCTCTGGATGATTTTCCTATATTGGATTTACAAAAGAGACTTGTTAAAGCTTTAGAGAATTTTGTGAATATAATGAAAAGAAATAAAAGTTTTAGAACATTATTTGAAAAAATAAATATCAAGATTGTTAAAAATAAAATGAAGAAATATAAAGTTGATTTATTTGATCAAGGTTAAAATAGATATATTGTCATCTCTGGTAACCCTTAATGGATTTTTGCTGATCAAGATAAAATTTCAAGGTTTTAAGGATTTTTTTAATAGATAAGAGATGGGATATAGAAAGAGGTCATTTGTTCTGTTTTAAGTGAAGGTAATAATTTACTAAAATTGTTTATATTGTTATGATGAAATGGAAGTCATTTTTATATTTCCCTTTTTCTCCTTTACTATATTTTTATTTTTCTTTCTTTTCTATTTTCATTTGTATTTTTTCTTTCCTGCACTTTCTATTTTTTATTTTTATTCCTTTAATATTTTTAGTTTTTATCATTTTTTATCTTTTGTATGTGTATTTTTAATAACATTACTATTAAAAAAATTAAAATCACAGTATCGGGGCAAAAATCCCAAAGCATAAATTCAGTCTCTAGACCAGTGATGGCAAACCTTTTAGAGACCGAGTGCCCAAAAACTGCCCCTGCCCCCGCTTCACCCCCTGCCCTGCCCCTGCTCTGCCCCCCAGCCCCAG
>NW_015391175.1:0-14808 GCF_001527695.2 Protobothrops mucrosquamatus
ACAAAATTGGAAATGGGGACTATCAAAATTTGGCACCATACTGAAAAAAAAGTTGGCCAACCATGTGCTCACAGGATATTACATTCTTTACACCTATATGATACTCATCTCTTTCAAGAGAGAGGTTATTCAAGAGATTTATGGAACTCTAGTTCAAATTATAGCTTTATCCAAACATAATTGTGTTCCCATGAACTCCACTGTAATTTCTCTCCTTGTTACATGAACTTCCAAATTCCATTTTGGATTTATTTTTTTTTTTGTATCTTAAGCAACTTGCCCAGAAGACAGACTCTCACAAAAGGTAGAGAACTGAAAGTAAAATAAAGGCAACATAGCAGAATAGCAGCAATAGACAAGATTAAAATAGACTCCGAAAGCTTCCTCAACAAGCTATCCATTTTTCCCAAACTGACAAGACAGCATGTTAGAGAAATTTCAGTCACAGTGAAAGCTTGCCTTCATCCACAGCTCAACATAATGTAGTACAGGTAGTCCTCAATTTACAACAGTTCATTTAGTGAACATTTGAAGTTACAACAGGGATTGAAAAAAGTGACATGACTGCTTTTCACATTTATGACCATTACAGTGTCCTCCTAGTCACGTGATTAAAATTCTGATGCTTGGCACAATTGACTCATATTTATGACAGTTGGGCCATGTGATCCCCTTTTGCAAGCTTCTGACTAGCAAAGTCAATGGGGAAGCCAGATTCACTTAACAACCGTATTGCTAACTTAACAACTACAGTGATTCACTTAGCAACCATGGCAAGAAAGGTTGTAAAATAGGGCAAAATTCACTTAACAAATGTCTCAGCAACAGATATGTTGGGCTCAACTGTGGTCATAAGGCAAGAACTATCTGTACATAAGGGAACTCTAAGCAGGCCTACCTTTGATGATATCTGAGCTCTTGGAAAAAATGTGGGAAATGTCATTTCTTAGTATGACCTAGTCACAGGTTATCCTGGCCTTTAGGTCACCCCTAAAAACAAAACCGACATTTTGAATTGAATCCAGAAAACAATTGGTAAACAGTGCAAATCCCAAAGTAAGGTGCATTATGTTCCCTGTAGGATTAGAACGTTGTATCCCCTCAGTTTCTGAATGTACTTTCAGAGCTGCCCAATAGAAAGTTTCCCTCCCCACAAATTCAGTTGCTTAAACATGTAACACATTAACAAGATTAAGATAACTGATGATCAAAAGTGAGTAAAAAGTAAAATAAATGCGCATGTCTAAAAATTGATAGGTAATCCTGATCTGAACCTTTCAAAGGAAGGGGGAGGAATAATTGAAAACAGACCCACTGTCTAGATAGAAGGAGGGACAAAGAATCTTTTTAGTCTGATCTGTCATGATTAATTGTGGTGCAAATATTCTGGAAGATAAAAATAGGCTATATAAGTATGGTTTGTAAAATAAAAACATTCTTAAAATGGGTGTAGGTATAGAAGTAAGTAAGAAGTAACCATAGTTGAACAGGTTACTGCATGGCTTATCGGTATGTGCCAGAGCAGCACATGTTTTTATTCAAGTACAGCATATTTTTAAAAACTGAAGCTTATTTTCACATAATTCCAAGTATTGTTTACTGGGCCAGTGTGTCCTGATAGTTGGTCCAATTTTTTTTCTTTTTTCTTCTTCTTCAGTACAAAAGTGAAAGACTACAAAAGAATTTTGGAGTCCTAGTTCTAAAGATTCTAACCAAAGTTACCTCAATATTTTATTTACAAAACTATTAAGGGCCCAGTAAAGGAGAGATCTGATCACATTATTTAAAAAGTGTGAGAATAGGGTTATTATCTTCGGACTACAAAAATCTGATATCAAAGACTAAGAATTACCCGTATCACTTTCTAACTTCTAGTAGACATCAGAATGTTTGGAGCCCAATGCTGAGAGAAAGCCAACAGTATTTGGCATGGATACATTTTGTCAAGATGGCCTCCAAGACATACTTAGAGGAGGAGTTGCTGCTTCTTCAGGACCAAGAATGACTGGGAAGACAGGACTCACACCACCGGTATAGGAATTGTTGGACACAAACATTTCCAGGAGTGCAAACAACTGGGGATGAGAAAATATTTGCCCTGTCCTCTCAAGCCTAGAAGAGAAAGACCTCTGGCTACGAACAGGTGGCTGAAGTTGAGCTGGCAGAAGCAAGACTTTCAGATGAGTTAAGCACACCTGCATGGGGACACCTGCTAGGCAGATTTAAGCAAGCTTGCTGTATATTCAAATTCTTGCTTGCTGCTGAAAACCTTTTCCATGCTTCTTATATGTCCACTGAGTGAGTCAAAAACTATGCCTCTATTTTATTACACAAACACACACCAAACCTTTCTCCCTTTGTAGTAAGAATCTTGACATGAGCCAATTTCACTATACTTCAGGTAAGCTACTTTTCTGGGCAGATTCAGTTTACACCAGAGTAAACACAAGCCACCATGATTCCTGGTAGGCAGGAATGCACAATATAGCATATTCCATTTACCTTCAACTGGCAGCCCTCTCCCTGAGAGCTCTTGAGGCCACTTGGGGGTTTGTCTGTGCCCTCGGGGCCATCCCTATCAGAGTGCAAATGAGGGTGGAATCTTCTTGGAACTGCTGAAAGGACTGCATTGTAGATAGGAGATAGGTGGTGTTTTATCCCTCCCCCTCTGTTGAGAGAGGACTGCTCAATCTTAACACAAATGGCCTCTTTTACCCCTCTTTCAAACCAATGTTCCTCTCTATCCAAAATGTGGAGCTCTCGGGGAGAGTGCTAAGATCAGATGACTGCAAAGAAACATGATTTTTATAACCCCTAACCCTCCCACCCCCATCAGAACTAATCCCTCCATAGGCCCCACCATCCTGCCAGAACCATTGAACCTTTTTGGATGAGAAGCGAAATGTTTTCTTCTTCCTCCTCAAGGAAAAAAAACAGTCCAGTTGCCTATTGAAAAAGCATCTTTGAGACAACTGTGACCTGGATGACTGAGAATATCCACAGATACTCAGTCCCTTCCATTCTACAATGCAAGGTCAAAACAGTGAAGTTCTATTCTATTCCAGGAGCCTAATGGTACTGTTATAGAACCGCCATACTCTACCATAAGGAAGAAACTTCAGCATGTTGTCATATAGTACTACTGGATTATAGAAGTAAATACTTCAGTGTTTTACTCTATGTAGAAACTTTGGGCCTCTCAAAGATTCCAGCCCTTGGGTTATTTACTGGATCAATATCCAAACTGTGTACCGAATAAGAAAAAAAGGGATATTGGGATGATACCATTGACAAAACAATGAAATTATATTGCTCATCATTTCATCTCCTCTGTGTAGTAGACGGGCATTAGAGAGCAAAATAAATCAACCCAGACCATCACATGCCCACCCATAGGAAGGGCAATATGATGTTTCAGTGAGGGGAAGGAAACTGCCACAAGGGGATTGTCTTAGTGGGGACTCATGATGGTCCACAATGCAGACTAAACCCCTGATCAGTCTGAACAGTGCTGCCCAAACCAGCTACAATTTTCCTCAACTCGTGAATGGGAACAGCTTAACACTGCAATGGAGGATTGTCCTATTTCTTTGCTTGTTCCTTTCTTGGTTTCTCTGGCCTCCAGACCAGCTGTTCCCTTTCCAAAGGGATTTATAACTGTTGTGGCTGTAAAGGAAGACAAGAAAGAGATTTCAGATGGTTAAAAACTAGAGAATCTGAATCTGAGCGGTGGTCCTCTAAAATAGCAATTATTTTGTGAAGCTAAGGAGTTAGCACTTAGCAGTGCTTCCAAAGTCAGAGAACAGTATAATTCAGGGATGAGGAAAAGTCTTGGGTCGAGTCTATAATTGTGCCTTGTTAAAAAGGTCTGTAATAAGAGCCTTAAAAAGAATCTATGTATAGATCTATGCAAAGAAGAATCTATGTGTGACATATCTATACTAATTAGAATTATTAGAATTAGAATTAGAATTTCTTATTGGCCAAGTGTGATTGGACACGCAAGGAATTTGTCTCTGGTGCATAAGCTCTCAGTGTACATACAAGCAACCAGATATTAAACCTATCATGCTGGATAGAAGCTCAAGGGGCAACTCTACCTGAAGCAGTCTTACGTGGATTGATCTTAAACAGTCCCCCAGAATGTTATGAAAATATTAGAACTGGCCACAACAAAACAAAGAATAGTTTTGCTTACTTTTAGAAGGAGAAGCATAGGAAAAGGACCAAACATCTAACTAAAAGGAGAAGCAGAACAGTAGCAAAGAATTCGTGGTAAGTCTTGAATCAGGCAATGCACACGAATGAGAAAGAAATATAAAACTGAATTTGAAATTAAATGCTGAAGAAGACCCAAGTAGTAGTACACTGGAAAGAGTCTCCTCTATTGTCAAAGTAGAGGAAACACAAAAACCCTCCCTGGGTTAAGAGAATAGAGGAATGCCAGGTAGCAACACTCTAAATGGAGATATGTTCCAAATGATGTTATCATTATCATAAAAATCATATATGAGTACTTACAGAACTACTTACAAAAAGACAGATTGCATAGTCAAATGGTTCTTTAAAATCAAATTTGGGGTGGAGTTGACATCCAGCCATTGGAAGTCAGATTACTAACCAAAAGATGTTCCCTAAATAAAATAAAGATTATGATGGGAGATTTGCTCAAAAATTTCACAAAGCTGCTTTTGCATAGAGCAGCAGCAAGGGAAGTACAAGTGGCATAGGGTCTCCTGCTTGATCAGGGGGTTGGACTAGAAGACCTCCAAGATCCCTTCCAGCTCTATTCTGATTGATAGAACTTTTGGATGTAAAGACTGCCTTCCTGCATGGAGAAATCATGAAAGAGATTTAAATAAAGTAACCATTAGGGTCCGAAGAGCTTAGAAAGTAAGGGCATTTATGCAAACATCCATTTATTGCCTGAAATAAGTAGCAAGGGCTTTGAATGAGAAGTTGAACCAAATGGTCAATTGAGAAGTAATTCATGTAAGGAAAATTTGTCCCCTATCTATACTCAAAACTGAAATGACAGATCTCAGGTATGTAGATGATATGATTATATGCCATGAGGGGAAAGCAAATAATCATGAGATAGTGAAGCATCTAAACAACGAGAGAGGTGGGAGAACCGTAACCTTGGCACTCAGATAGAATAAGGGTAGAAGTGATTTTCAAAAACAAAAGATAAAAGAAACAACTTCTGAAGGAATAAAAGCCAAAGAATTTTGTGCATCAGTGGAGACAAATTTCTAAAGCAGGATAAATTGATACGATTCTGCCAAATAACAAACAGTGCAGAAAGGCAATTGGGCAGCGCCTGTATATACAAGATCAGATACTGCCACAGACTATAAGAAGTAAAAATGAAAGCATCAATGAAAAATGTCCAGCAGGAAGTAGCTTGTCCAGCTGTTGTTCTTTTATCCACAGAACCAGAATATGTCTGAAGGATGCAAACATGTCAGGAATTTAGATGGCTACAGTCACTGGACTTTAGAATTGATGAGTCAAGTCTACTGAGAAATTTGTAGGCAGCCCAGAATGTATTCAGCTCTTGCTGATGAAGAAGACTAAATCTTAGATGAAGTTCATTTATGCAAAAGAAAAAAAATATGCAAGAGATGTTGAAATAAAGTCTTGTTCCACAGAAGATAATGGCAGATGATCCTCCTGGTACTGAGGGACCATTACTAGAATCCTCGAGATAAAAGGAGCTGTCATTTGGTGCCAGAGATATTAGTTCAAAGATATTTTAGAAGTAGCAACTCTTCCTACTGTTTTCCCTCTTTTTTTACTAGAAACATTGTAAATAGAGCTAACAATCAAGAGATTTCACCTTGGGATTTTGTGTTTGTTATTGCTGTTGTCTTTGTTCTACTTTCCCCAATTGGAAGGATCTCTTTCAACTTTTTTTTAACAGAAAGAATAGAAAATGTCACCCTTCTTTATCTTTCCTCCCTCTTGAGGACAGAAAGTTTAACAAAGAAAATCTTCTACACGTGGTTACTTCAACATTCTCTCTACTAAGGTACCATAGATCACCATACTTACATAATACTTATATATTTTGTCCTCAGCCAAAACAGATGTAATGGAAGGGTTGGCTTGGTGCCTGAAGTCTGAAGTCAGGGTATGGCTGGGGAGGAACTGACTGAATGCCTCCAAACGGAGTGGCTTTGACTTTATGGTATGAATGATTCTGTGGAAATTCAATATATGAATATAAGAATTGTGCTCCCCTGCTTGGAGGTGGTCTGTTATTTCTAGACTCATAGAGCCATGGTGGTGCAGTGGTTAGAATGCAGTATTGCAGGCTAATTCTGCTGACTGCCGGCTGTCTGCAGTTTGGCAGTTCAATTCTCACCAGCTCAAGGTTGACTCAGTCTTCCATCCTTCCGAGGTCGATAAAATGAGGACTCAGATTGTTGGGGGCAATAGGCTGACTCTGTAAAACTGCTTAGAGAGGGCTGTAAAGCACTGTGAAGTGCTATATAAGTCTAAGTGCTATTGCTATTGCTATTGCTCATAGCTTCTGCTTGAAATAGAGCAGGTCCATGAAAGAATGTAAAAATGGCCTTGGGAATGGGGAAGAAATGAGTATCTGTGAAGGAAAGAGTTTCATAAAAGAGTGTTGGCTCTTGAAAAAAGAGGAGAGCATATGAAGGAACTCAAAAGAGCCTTGTCATTATTTTGTTTGGTATAACATGATATAGAAAGAAATTCTGACGTGTTTTTGAGATTCTGTTATCCTATCCTACAACAATAAAGGAGATTTTTGAGATGCCTGCTATGCCTGTTTCTGGACTTTGCCTACATTGAAGGCCTGACATCAATCTTGAAAGCCTCACTACTGTCTAATCAGAGAAGCATTGGAGCTTACCTTCTAGAGCTGGAATATGGTGACAGTCCTTCAGGCATACCACTGTCTGCAGAACATGTAGCAGAGGCACTGTTGAAGAATCTACAAAAGATAAACACAAAGGTAACACAGCTGATATTATACCTCAGCCAGGAATGGCTTCCACAACTTGCTGCACAACTAGTATTGCTCCATTCTCTTGGAAACCCACTGGAGTAATTTAGAAGGGTTTCATTCCTCACTTTAATTTTGTAGTGTGAGTTGCTCATGGTAGACCGACAAGCTAAGGTCACCTTTGTTCTTCATCTTCTGAAAGAAGACTCAACCAGATGGGCTGTGCTGCTCAGTAATGATGCATTGTTAGATAATTTCCAGAACTTCATGAAAAGATTTAAAGCTTCTTTTGATGCTGCTGCCAGAAGAGCCATCACAAACCAGGAGATCTCACAAGTTGAAGCAAGGAAATCATCAAGTTTGTAAGTATCAGATTCCCAGCTGTATGCCAGATGTATGCATTGGAATGAACTTGCCCTGACTGGCCAGTTTTGGGAAAGATGTTCTGATGAACAGAGGGATGAATTAATAAGACCGGCCATACTAGAGAAAGGGGAAGAACGCTTTCAGGATTGTGTTAATTGATGGGCAAGTAGAAGAGCTGAGTCATGGAGGAAATAATGAGGAGAAGGTGTTTTACAGTCGTTCATCACCCTACCCACTACCGCACTGCCTCCTTGGATCCATCCTTGTCTGCAGTGGAGAAATAAAGAAGTGGGATTTGGGTTTATGCTTTTATTATGGAACTATAGGAAACCTAATCCTGGCTTGTCCCTCTGAAGTTCTTTCTTTTGAATCAGCTGGAATGTGCTGCATCTGAAGAAGTGCAAGTCAGGGGCTGCCACAAAGAAGAGGGAGTCAAGCTATTCTCCAAGGCGCCTGAAGGCAGGAGGAGAAGCAACAGATGGAAACTGATCAAGGAGAGAAGCAACTTAGAACTAAGGAGAAACTTCCTGACAGTTAGAACAATTAACCAATGGAACAACCTGCCTCCAGAAGTGGTGAATGCTCCAACACTGGAAGTTTTTAAGAAGAGACTGGACAGCCATTTGTCTGAAATGGTGTAGGGTTCCTGCCTGAGCAGTGGGTTGGACTCGATGACCTCCAAGGTCCCTTCCAACTTTATTATTATCATCATCATCATCATCATCATCATCATCATCATCATCATCATCATCATCATCATCATTATTATTATTATTATTATTATTATTATTATTATTATTATTATTATTATTATTATCATCGTATAAGTAAAAGTCCAAATCACTCCAGAACCTCAAATTTGGGACACTTCATATTCTCCCCTCCCAAGAGCAGACAAGTGCATTTGATTATCCCTTTCCTTTTTGCGTTCCACAAACATAAAAAGGAAAGCCTCTGTTCTTATAGACTTGGGCACAGCAAACAATTTCATAGCTGAAAATATGGTAGTCAGTTTGGGTGGCCCACATAAATTGTTAGAGAAATATGTCGGCTGGGACAGCTGACAAGTACTCTCTTTGAGCTCGTCCTTCTTTGGCAATGTACAATTTCTCTGTAGTTGAAAATAAGTGATCATACAGAATGCTTGCCCCTGTCTATCATCACTTCCTTGCATGTCTTTATTGTCTTGGAGATAGACTAGGTACAAATGCACAATCAGGATACCCACTATGAACAAGAAATAATTTCTTTTTCCTCTCAAAAATGTCAACAGCATCGTTTGTAGGCGTCAGACTCCGTCTTCTCTTCCATACCACTGCCTGAATCTCCTTCCCTATCAGAAAAATATGCAAATTTCACTGATGTTCTGGAAAAAGAAGAAACAGCTACTACATCTCATCATAAGGCGCCTGAATAAGCCATCAGCTTAAAAACTGCAACTCAGATTCCTGCTAAAAGGCAATATCCCAGTCTATTGTAGAGTTTGGCTTTCGAAAGAGTTTCTGGATGATCTAAAGAAAGGATTCATTTGCCCTTTGCTGTCCTCACAACTGTTCCCTCTTTTTATGTATATAAAAAAGCAAAATAAGTCTATTTTGACTTGTTTATAATTATAGGCTTCTGAACTCTGTGATCATTAGGACCCACTGTCCATGGCCTCCTGTTTCAGATTTGCTAGATTGCCTTTAGAAAGCACACATTTCACTAAATGTCTTAAGAGGAACTTGTGATTTGATCCAAATGAAAGAGGGCCATGATTATTGGGATACCATATAGCATATTAGAATGCAAAGTGCTGTAAAGCTCTATGGATTGCTTAATTGCTCTATGGATTTCTTAAGTTTCATAAATGAAATATTTACCATACCTTAGTCAAACAAATACAGGTAGTCTTCAATTTGCTGAGTCAGAAATTTGTTAAGTGAGTTTTGACCCATTTTACGAATTTTCTTGCCACAGTTGTTAAGTGAATCACTGTAGTTGTTAAGTTAGTAACATGGTTGTTAAGTGAATCCGGCTTCTCCACTGACTTTGCTTGTCAGAAAGTCGCAAAAGGGGATCACATGATCCCGGGACACTGCAACAGTCATAAATATGGACCAGTTGTCAAGCATCCGAATGTAAATTACGTGACCCTGGGGATGCTGCAACGGTCATACATATGAAAAACGATCAAAAATCACTGTTGTAACTTCGAACAGTCGCTAAATGAACTGTTGTAAGTCGTGAACTATCACTAAATGAACTGTTGTAAGTCGTGAACTACCAGTAATAGTGTATCTCAGGAGTATCAAACTTGCAACATCACTTTTTTGCCATTGCCGGCAATGGGGTGGGTGCAGTTTTGCTATGATGCATCCGGCCCGCAGGATGCATCATAGCAAAACTGGTGTATCTGGATGACATCCTGATTTTTTTTCAGAAGCCCCATCTTTCCATGAGACTCATTTAAGAAATGTCCTAGAAAACCTTTGCAAGCAAAAGCTCTTTGCTGAGTTGGGAAAATGTGCATTTGCAAATGAAAATTTACATTTCCCAATTGGACTATTTAGTCATCTTGCCTTATAGAGAGAATACCAATAGATTCACAGAGATGCAATCCATTCTCTTATGACAAGCTCCTTGAAATGGGAAAGGTTCTTAGTGTTTTCTGGGCTTTGTCAATTTTTATGGACAAATCATCCCTAATTTTTCAGAAACTCCCTCAACTTCTGGAAAAAAAGAGGGTGCACAAATATAAATAATCTACTTAAGAACAAGCTTTAAGAGTCTCTTTTTTTTTCTGAGCTGCTACTGAGGCATCAGGATCACAGTGGTCCCTGTGTTGTTGCAAACAGATACCTCAGATTCAGCTTTGGGATCTCTTCTCCTTTGGGCTTTGGCAAAGGAATAGAAAGATCTCTTGCCTTTGGCATTTTACTTCAAACTTCTTGTCCCAGCTAAAAGGAACTATGACATTTTCAGTAAAAAATATGAATTGTTTGATATGGATATGAATAATTGCTTGCCATGGAAGCAGACATTTGGAGGCATTTCTTGGCAGAAGCAACACACTTCATACAGGTACACAAACAATATAAGAAATTAGCACATCTGCAAAAGGCACAGACTGACTCAACACCACATTTTCCCCTCACTTCAATTTTTATATCACTTACATTCTTAGCTCATAAAACAGGCTGTCAAATATACTTTCACACAAGGATGAATATGATATTCCCTGGCCATTGCCCTTACCCACAACAATCTAATAGCCAAACAATTTTAACCAGTGGTGGGATTCAGCTGGTTCACACCGGTTCAGCAGAACTGGTAGCTAAATTTTGCTGAGTTTGGAGAACCGGCTGAATGCACACTGCTTCTGGAAGTCCATTCTAGGCCTTGGAGGCCTGGAGGAGGCCTCCCCAGTCTAGAACAGCCCATCGGAAGTGCGTGGATGCCACTTCTGGAAGTTTGTTCTAGGCCTCGGAGGCCTGAAGGAGGCCTCCCAGGCCTAGAATGGCCTGCTGGAAGTACTACTTCTACTACTACTACTACTACTACTACTACTACTACTACTACTACTACTACTACTACTAATAATAATAATAATAATAATAATAATAATAATAAAGTTGGAAGGGACCTTGGAAGTCATCTAGTCCAACCCCCTGCTCAGGCAGGAAACCCTATACCATTTCAGACAAATGGCTGTCCAGTCTCTTCTTAAAAACTTCCAGTGTTGGAGCATTCACCGCTTCTGGAGGCAGGTTGTTCCACTGGCTAATTGTTCTAACTGTCAGGAAGTTTCTCCTTAGTTCTAGGTTGCTTCTCTCCTTGATTAGTTTCCATCCATTGCTTCTTGTCCTGCCTTCAGGTGCTTTGGAGAATAGCTTGACTCCCTCTTCTTTGTGGTAACCCCTGAGATATTGGAATACTGCTATCATGTCACCCCTAGTTTCTTCTCTGTACTCTTTCTAGAGTCTCAACATCTTTTTTACATCGTGGTGACCAAAACTGGATGCAGTACCAAGGCACTGTAAACTGGTATTAATACTTCACGTGATCTTGATTCTATCCCTCTGTTAATGCAGCCTAGCACTGTGTTGGGTTTTTTGGCAGCTGCAGCACACTGCTGGCTCATATTTAAGTGATTGTCCACTAGGACTCCGAGATCCCTCTCACAGTTACTACTATTGAGCAAGGTACCACCTATACTATACCTGTACATTTGGTTTTTCTTGCCTAAATGTAGAACCTTACTTTTTCCCTCATTGAATTTCATTTTGTTAGATAGCGCCCAGTGTTCAAGTCTGTCCAGATCCTCCTGTATCTTACACTTGTCTTCTGGAGTGTTGGCTATTCCTGCCAGCTTGGTGTCGTCTGCAAATTTGATGAGTTCCCCATCTATCCCCTCATCCAAATCATTGATGAAGATGTTGAAGAGCACTGGGCCTAGAACAGAGCCTTGGGGCACCCCACTACACACTTCCCTCCATGTAGATGCAGTTCCATTGAGGACCACATGCTGAGTATGGCCGGTCAGCCAGCTACGGATCCATCTGGTGGTGATGCTGTCTAACCCACATTTTTCTATCTTATCAAGTAGTAGGTTGTGATCTACTTTATCAAATGCCTTACTGAAATCCAAGTAAATTACATCCATAGCATTCCTCTGGTTCACTATTTTTGTCACTTGGTCAAAGAATGCAATAAGATTTGTCTGGCATGATCTGTTTTTGACAAACCCATGTTGGCTTTTAGTAATGACTTTGTTTGCTTCTAGATGTTTGCTGATTTGTTGTTTGATTATCTTTTCCAGAATCTTCCCAGGTACTGAGGTCAGGCTGATAGGTCCGTAGGTCTCCTCCTTCTTAATTCACAGATTGTAGCTCTTCCCAGCAACCTCTGGGCAGTTTAAATACAAGCAACCTCTGGGCAGTTTAAATGTGTGGATGCCACTTCCAGAAGTCCATTCTAGGCCTCGGAGGCCCAGGCCTGCATCCAATAAGAGAACCGGTTGTTCAGGAATTTGAATCCCACCACTGATTTTAAACCCCCACACACACACATACACACCAGAAGGGATTTTCCATAATCACTAAGGGCAGGGAGACAGGCAGTAGCCCTGTTGGATTGGATTTGCTTATAATAGGGACTGGCAACCTTCTTCTGCTTAGGGCCATATCTGTGAGTAGATGCTGAGGCACTCTCTCCCTCTCTCTCTGGAGTGAATAGAAATACTTGGGAGGACTCTTCAGAGCAAACTCTTGTGGTTGGGGAAAAGAAATGAAGGGAAGAGACCTTGGAATAAAAAGTACAACATAAACACATATGTATATTTGTATATATAGGCTCATAACTACCCAAATTGTTACAATTTATTAAAATAGTACAGTTTTACATTGGGTCTGAGGTAGATTTATTTATTTATTTATTATATTTCTAAATCGCCCATCTCCTTCAAAGGGGGGCTTGAATTACAAACTTGAATTCGTTATTAGGGCCACCGTGGGCCCAGTGAATATGATATTTTGAGGACAACTAAGAACTAAAAGATTTCAGGTGTTGGATCAAATTTGGCCCATAGGCAGTTGGTAACTGGCATTCAGCCAGTTTGTACCGGTTCAGCAGAACCGATACCTATTTTTTTGTTGAGTTCGGTTTTGTTGGTTATGGGCTTCTGTGTCCAAGCCCCCTAATTCCCAGCCTGTGGCGAGGTGAACTCTGTCTTTCGTGCCTCCCAGCCAGTCCAGACCACAAAGGCAATGGAGCGCTCCGGCCTCCCAATGGGAGGGCCCGCTGGTCAGGAAGCCCCCCCCCCCGGGCTGCCTTGTCCGTTGATTGTGTGCTGAGCAGCAGGCGGTGCATGGAGAGCCTGTGTCCATCTCCAGGGCCAGAGGCCTATTGCCAGGGGAGCCTTCAAGACCTGTGTGGTGCCTGGCCTTCCAGACCAGTCATGGTGGTGGCAGCGGCGAGCTCTTGTCTAGATTACCAAATTGATATTAATGATTATCGAGATTTTGTGGAAAACGTTTTAAAAGTGTGCAAAGAGTTAAAAATATTGTCAGAACAATTGCTGTAAGTTCAGCAGAAGTAGAAAGGGTTATTTTTAAGAGAAGAGAAGTCACCTGTTTCTAATATATCAAACACAATGACTATTAGTCTAATCGGGCTACCTCTAAAGGAATGGGATCCTACTCCTACAGAGAAAAGATGGTTAAGGATAAATCACACTGCTGATGATGCTTGGATAAAAGTGAAGAAAGTTGCAAGTGAGGACGCCAATCAAGAAGCAATATGGAAATATTTTAAATAACAGTTTTATTGTTTTTTGTCAGGTATTATTTAATATTTTTTCATTAATATTTTAAAACTCTTTCTTATAATCTAGTTTTGTGTACCTTTTTTATTGTTTTTATTTAAGTATTAAATGCATGAAATAATAAACTACCTTTTGGTATATCATTTTTTTATATACTTAAAACGGTCATTAGGGCAGAGAACCAGTTATTAAATTATTTGAAGTCCACCACTGCCCACAGGTAGCTGACCCCCTCACTTACAACCCAAGGATCCACATATCAGATGACTTCTCAGAAAGCTACAAATAGATTCTGGACAAATATGTTATGGTGATCATTTATTCATTCTTTTTTTTCCCTTAGGGAAGAAATATTGCAACTTTGCCATGACAATAAGGCTGCTGTTCTTAGGAGAGTCGTCAAAATACACATCTTTTGCTCAGAGAGTTCCGGTGTCCAAGTGGGCAAATGTCAAGGAGTGTGTGTTATCCTGTCATATCTGTGACTGGGCTAAGGCTATCATTGCTCAACAAGCAAGTTTCCTCCAGCCACTCCCCTTCTCTCTTAGACTATGGATGTTTCCCTGGGTGTTATTTGCAATCTTCCTGATGTTCAAGGTTACACAACCATTTGGGTGGAAGTGGACTTGTTTATCAAGACAGTTAATTTTATTCTATGCAGGATTCTACCATCTGTCTTTTCTAGACCACATCTTTATATAGGAGCTTAGACAGTGAAGTGATTTGGATTGTAGCCCTCAATTTACATTTTGGAAGACCCTCTTCTACTTAACATTCAGATCCATTTGTCACCCTCTCATCATCCAGAATCAAATGGAAAGACAGAGACTATTACTCAATCATTTTATTCAAACAGCATTTGCACTGCTTGTATTTCTCAAGAACAAGCAGATTAATATGCTGCCCTTGCAAAATTTGCCTATAACAATTTACCGTATTCCTCCATCAGCATGTTCTCTCTTTCAAACTATTTACAGCTACCGTCCATACCATCTGCCCTCCAGCACTTCTAATTACATTGTTCCTTGTCTGTCTTCAGGAGAAACTAGATCGTACAATTCATCTTGAAGGAAATTAGATTTGGCCAAGGCTGTGCAGCAGTTAAGCTTAAGCAAGATGGCACCTTCCTGATTTGGTGGAGGCTTTGGTGTGGCTTTCC
>NW_015391175.1:17247-19018 GCF_001527695.2 Protobothrops mucrosquamatus
TCCCCCGTGCGATCGCTTTCCTTGAGACAGCTCACCATAGAAGAGCTGTTTAGGGATGCGATGGTCTGGCATCCTTACAACGTGGCCTGCCCAGCACATCTGGGCTTTCATCAACAGAGTGTAAACTGATGATAGGCCTGCTCTGGAGAGGACATCTGTATCTGGTATCTTATCCTGCCACCGGATCCTCAGAATTCTGCGAATGTAGAGAAGAAAGCGTGGAAATTCACATAATTATTCTTCTGTCTCAGAATATATTTATATCAGTTGAGGATAAAGCCTTAGTTGAATGTGCAGTGATGTAGATACAAGCAAACTTGTCTAGCTATATAAGGAGAGCTTCCAACTCAACAGAACTGGCATCTACAAGGATCACTGTGTCTTGCTAGGATCAAAATAAGCATTGATGGTTAGGAATAATTTTAATACAGCGAAAGCACCCTGTTGTTTTTCTGACCATTTTCAGTTATGGTTGCTTCTACTGAACTGCTGTCAGGGTTTGGTAAGTATGGCAAATTTTGATATATGGTATATCATGATATATGATATATCATGAATAGCAACAATCTCCCATATCAGTCAGCATCACATCTTTGGAGAAGACACAGCAGAACAATGCCAGTGTAGACTAATCAGATCCACATTTTTGACTATGTATGTGAAATTATGTTTTTGGAATCATTGATGGACTTGTTCCTTACTTGTGCTGCCAAAGATAAGAATGGGATTTTTCAAGTCACCCACTCATAACGTGATTGCAGGGACTTGATAGTATCATCACTTTACAAGAGAATGAAAAAATCTCTCTGCTGATAATGAGATGCCCAAACTCTAATCTTTATAATACCTTAACTCAACATAAGTACTGAATATAATGATATACCAGGAATCAAGATATAGTTCACATTACTGAGAACTAGCCCCCAAATCTAACTTAGAAAACATCCATGTTCCATTTCAATCTAAAATGACACTATCCACAGTGGATGTGACATGTGGGTCTGCTCAGTGGGACTGTTTGGCTGCTATATGTTGACACACAGTCACATTTTATTAGTTGTTCAGGGACAATTAGAGAAATCTATACAGTTGACTCAGTAACACACTCAATAATGCCAGATTCATCAGATTGTGCCAATTCTTACGATATCCACTTCCTAATATGGAATGGAATCTTTCAGTGAAACAGAACAGTAGGTGGAACAATCTCATCAATTTGCCAACTCTTTTTTTATCTCTCTTTGAGAGAACATCAGTAAACAGACTTCTCAGATCTGACTGGAACTTTTGGTATAGGGTATAGTAACAGGAAAGGAAAGAAGACCAAGTAAATAAGACCAGACCAATGGCAACAAATACAATAACCAGTCTTAGAATTGATAATGAATATATTTAAATAGCATATAGCTTCTGTCTTTTCGGTTCAACAAAAGTAAAGGAACAAGCATTCAAGAAATAGGCCACAATCTATAGCATTTGGTAAGGCAGCCATGAAGTTCTTGGAAAAAATATTCAGATATCATACCTACCAAGATTAAAATTGTGCAAGCTGATCACATGATGATGGTGTGTGTGTGCTATTGGAACTTTGAATACGGTTATCCCTGGAAAGGTCAGTCATAACTTTGAATGGTCACTAAGCGACATCGTAAGCCAAAGACTACCTCTACAAAAATGCACTATTTTCTTCCTATGCATTCAATATTTCATCCGATAAATGCTAGAAAATAATGTCCTCAATAATTTTATATGCAGAAAAGAGACCCCATCC
>NW_015391175.1:22216-28183 GCF_001527695.2 Protobothrops mucrosquamatus
CTGCGCCTGCGCTCTTCACACGCCTCCTGCAGGGCATGTTTGGTAAAGTTCCTGCATGCAGGCTGCCGCCAAGCAGAGGGAGTAGCACAGCTAAGGAAAAGGGTAAAAAAAAATGGCGGACGGCGTTGTTTGGCGACCCCTGTGAAATGGTCGTGCGACCCCAAATGGGGTCGCGACCCACAGGTTGAGAACCGCTGGGTTAGAGCAGGGGTAGGCAACCTTGACTCTTTTATGACTCGTGGACTTCAACTCCCAGAATTCCTGAGTCAGCCATGCTGACTCAGGAATTCTGGGAGTTGAAGTCCACGAGTCATAAAAAAGCCAAGGTTGCCTACCCCTGGGTTAGAGAATAGGGGGGGTCTGAAGTGTTTTTGGAAGCCATCACATTGGGGAAGTGCAAGTGCAAGGTACAGTTATGGCTTTGAGGCGGGAGATCCAGGACAGAAATGGCATTTCCGTAGCTAAAGGCTCTTGGAGCAACCATTCCATAGAGGCCTGGGAGGAGGGAGGGGCAGCTGTAAGAAAGCATTACAGTATAGGTAGTCCTCAACTTACAACCAAAATTGGGCCCGGAATTTCTGTTGCTAAGCGAGATATTGATTTAAGTGAATTTTGCCCCATTTTACGACCTTTCTTGCTGTAGTTGTTAAGTGAATCACTGCAGTTATTAAGTTAGTGGCATGTTGTTAAGTGAATCTGGCTTCCCCATTGACGTTGCTTGTCAGAAGGCCGCACAAGGTGATCACATGACTCCAGGACACTGACATATGAATCATAAATATGAAGTCAGTTGCCAAGCGACTGAATTTTGATCACATGACTATAGGGATGCGGCAACGGTTGTGTGAAAAACGGTCGTAAGTCATTTTTTTCAGTGTTGTGATTCCAAATGATCGCTAAACGAATGGTTGTAAGTCAAGGACTACCCGTAGCTTGGTATGGACCCTGAAAGCATCTGATAAGGTAGCCCTATGCAGAGAAGCCCGAATCAATTTTTGTTTTTCAAATCAAGGTGGATATTATAATCTATTTGAGAGGACAAGTGGAAAAAATAGGGTTTCCCCTATGTAATAGATTAATAGCTTAATAAAAGACCTGGACAAGAACATCCTGCTCGGCTTCGGCCCCTACAGGGCACTGAGTCCTATATTCATAGCAAATTAAATTAACTCTTGTGCAATGTAAATTATAAGATGGCAGCCAACCTACAACTCCGGTTCATGTATAATTAATCACTTGGCCGTTTTTCAGGGTACAGACCAGAACTTCAAATCTCTGTGCTGGATTTCTGGCTGAGGAATAATGCAATTGATGGATCAAAGCAAGCAGCATCTCATAAAATGGTTGTACCCCAAATTCTGTGCTTTTTAATCCAGTACCAGCAGAATCCTGTGTTGGCTGCTAGGCACTATGCATCCGTTTATTTATAAATGTGCAGCACGGAGTAAGACTAAAAGCTCTCATCCCATAAACTAGGCAGAGGAACACAATTCTGCATTCTAGTAATAAATCAAGAAAGGTGCTGCGAAATGAGAAGAATCCACCAGGTTTCCCCCCCCCCCACACACACTTTTTTTCTTTAGCAAGCACTAAAAAGCAGTTTCAGCAGAGATATTAGTTAAGCAGTAAGTGTAAAGTGAAGATAGCGGTTTCAATTCTCAACTACTGTATCACAAAGCTTTCCTTCTCAGCTGTTTTTTTCAAATTACACCTTTCCATCTTCCTTACCATGTAATTTACACTTTGGCATGATGGGTAGTTTATTCAATCCTTTATTGAATGATTTATTAAATCATTTGTTCTGATCAGAGTTAGAAAACAGTATTTCCTTTGGGTTTTTTTTCTTTTCAAAGTTAGGACGTAACTGTGACTCGTGATGTAAAGGGGAGCGGAGAAAACTGGCTTCCATAATTTTGTTACAGTTATTTTATATTGGAGATCAAATCTCCCCTTCTCTACTATTCTCAACCACAGTGTGGTTCCTGCTTAAACACAAATTGCTTTCCCATACTTTTCCTTGAAAAATAGCTGTTTCCCCTTTCCTTAGCAGCATAATTTCTCTGTTTCCTGACACTCAGAGGTTAAGTCCCACAGAGTCCAATTAGACTTACTCCTCGGTAAGCATGTTCTCTTGGGTTACGCCCAAAATTTAGGGAGCTCACCTTTCAACAGAATATTTATTGTTGTTTTTCAATAGTTATGCATGACAATATTGTTTTGTACTTCTGCTGGGTGGTCTTTCCAATGTTCAGCCACTAAGGATGGTATGGCCAAAGAATATGGAAAATCATTCTGGTTTCTAATGCTGAAATCTTTGTAATAATTAAAAGCAGTAGGAGCCATATGGGTCAAATAAAAAAAAATCATAGCACTAACTTCATAAAATTGTAAACTTTACAATAGTTAAGATGTCTACGCCCCAAGTTTCAGAACAGTAAATTTTAGGACTTATGGCACAAAATTATGAAATATTACTTACCTGTTACTTACCTTGGTGATATTTTTTTCCCCTTTCCCATCAGCTCAGCACATTTTAGTTTGTGCAAAGTTTCTGATCTATTTTTAAGGGAGTTGAATCTACTGTTTATATACAGTACAACTTATTGCCCTAATATAAATATGAGATTAGCAAAGCATCAGTCGTGGAAATTAAACTATTTCTGATCAGGTAAGAAGACAGTTGAGAAATTGAGAAAAAAGCTCCCATCTACGAGGATGAATCAGGGAGAAACTACAAACCTAGATCCTGAACACAGATATTGTTCTGTTTAGCAAAGATTCACCTAGCCTGGAGAGTCACCAACTGCATCAGAATCCTGCCTTATGTTTGGTCTGAGCTCCAGTTCATCAGCCATCAGCCATGACTGTGGCTAGGCATTCATGCAACAATTTTTGATTAAAAGCTGTCTACATATCCATCTTTCATCAGTTGTATATGTCAGGGGTCTTCAAAGTTGGCCCTTTTATGACTTGTGGACTTCAACTCCCAGAATTCCTCAGCCAGCAACACTGGCTAAGGAATTCTGGGAGTTGAAGTCCACAAGTCATAAAAGGGCCAACTTTGAAGACCCCTGGTATATGTTATATATTAACCATGCAGTGACAATCAAACAGGCAGAAACTAAAGCACAAGTTCTAGGAGTCGAGCTGAAGTCCTCAGCACCATCTTGTGAAAAAGGCTATCCAAGTAGGAAAAAAAATCCAAAGCCAACTGGAATTCCCCACAAGGCTGCCATAACTAACATACTACAGGTACGCCTTGATTTTTAACCATTTGTTTAGCGACTGTTCAAAGTTACAACAGCACTGGGGAAAAAAAAATAACTTGCACCCCGATCCTTGTACTTACAACCATTCACACATGATCAGATTTGGACATTTGGCACCAAGCCTGTATTTAAGACGGTTGCAGTATCCTGGGATCATATGATCAACCTTCCCAGCCAGCTTCTGACAAGCAAAGTCAATGTGGAAATCCAGATATGCTTTATGACTGCATCATTCACTTAACAACTGCAATGATTCACTTAACAACCATGGCAAAAAGATCATAAAATTGGACACAACTGACTTAACGACTGCCTTGCTCAACAATGGAAATTTTGGTTCCAACTGTGGTCGTAAGACGAGGACTATGTATGAAAACATGGAGAAGTCTGGGACAATTAATAGAACTATCCTTCTTTTGGCAAAGACATCCCAGAGGGCATCTAAGGTAGTTTTTGTAGCAGAACTGGCAAATTGAAAAAGTAAAGCAGAAGCTTTAATCCTAGCAAGAGAAAAGCCATTTATCATTTTACCTTGAATAATCAAAGAGTATGGGAATGGACTACTCCCTCCTACATGATTTACTGCTTAACACTGATGATATATTGTGTCAGTGAGGAATGAATGAGAAATTACTATATTAGTAGCAGGGTATCCTTCCTGATTTATCCTATTTATCTCACTGGATGTCACCATTACACTGGCAATGTCACATTTGCCTAGATAATAGCAATGCAGAGGCCAGGAGTGCTTGTAGGCTAGATTGATGGGTGAATAGCAAATACTGTACATGTTGTAAGCATCCTCAAATCCAAAATTCAGCTGAAAACACCATCTGAAAACTGCCTGGTAAAGAACAATCAGGAGGGAGAGTTAATCATTGCCTGGTCCCGTCAAGCATCTTGAAGTTCTCTCTGCATTGTCGAAGGAAATCCAAAATATATGTACATTTATGCCATAAATCAGCAGAATCATTCTGGCTTTTTCTTCCCTCATTCCAAATTAAGATATTTCAATGACTGTAATACACAAATTGTTTCTTCCAAAGCCAAGCCAACGTAATAATAATAACCCTCTCCATATATATAATGAGCTGCTTTTGTGGCTTGCAATTTTCATGTATAATTGAAGTGGCTGCTTTACCAGACGTGGTAGCAAAGGGTAGATATGTACCCAAAGAATGGCATCATGTTTCTCAAGGAGCCTCTCGGAACTGTAAATAGAAAGCGAACCCACACAATGGGTGGGACTTCTTCTTTCCCCTTTTCTAACAAGGCTTTCAGAATTTCCTCTTGTCTCTTCTTTTTTGATATAACACGTACACGAAAGAAAGTATTATTTTTGATTGGTCCAAATAAGAGCACTATATTGTAACTGTTTTCTCTTAATGTATATTTTTGGCCTACAACAGGGGTAGGCAACCTTGGCTCTTTTATGACTCGTGGACTTCAACTCCCAGAATTCCTGAGCCAGCCATGCTGAGGGGAAAGGGAGAGGTTTCCAAGCTGAGCCATGCTGGCTCAGGAATTCTGGGAGTTGAAGTCCACGAGTCATAAAAGAGCCAAGGTTGCCTACCTCTGGCCTACAGTTTCACTGTTTCTCTTAGAAGTACAGTAATTTGCATTCATTCTGCTCAGCATTAACCAAAGAAAAAGTCTGTACATGGGTACAGTACATAGGGAGAGAACTTTTGCTAGAAAAATAATATATAATTCTTATTTTGTACATACATTTTTGTTTTGTTTTTTAATTTTATTAAGTACAAAAGGAAAAAAGAAATTAAAAAACATTGAACATAGCGTATTATCCTTGACATATATCTTTGTCTAATCATTCCATACTGTACATATAAGAATAAATATTATACATTTATATGCAGCTATACATTTCTGATAATCTTCCTCTATTTATATCCCTTCTATCGACTTCCTTCTTCTTTCCCTCCATTTATAAAATTTATTCCAAATTAGGTAGTATTCTGTTTCCTCCTGGTTTTTTAATTCTTTAGTCATCTTATCCAATTCTGCGCAATACAAATTTTTTTCTTATTAGCGCATCTCCGCTAGGCACTTCAGTTACTTTCCAATTTTGGGCAAACAAAATTCTTGCCGCCATTATCACATGTATAATTAAATATATATCATCTTTGTTTATATTTTTTCCTAATATTCCTAGTAGTAGCATCTCTGGTGTATATTGGATTTTTTGACCAGTCACTTCTGTTATCCATTTCCAAACCCTAAGCTCTCATCATTAGAAGCAGTTACATACCCCAACTTATATAGACAAGATAAGGTTATTACATATAAAGATATCCTGTCAGAGGAAGGCCATCTAAAGCAAAGACAAGAGCTGAGACAACAGGGAATAGTTTTGGAATGGTGGTCCTACCTTCAGATGCAAGCGAGATATGTGAAAGATAAGAAAGAGTGGGGAATTAATAGACAAGACCCGGGGCTTTCTCAAAATATTACTAGGTTCGGAGAAAAAACAAATTAAAAATATATATAAATATATGTTAGAATATAAATTATATGAGGAACAAGTCAAAGAAACGATGGTTACCTGGGCAATAGATTTGGGACACGCTATAAATTTGGACCAATGGCAGCAAATTTGGGAACGTAACAATAAAATCACATTGGCGACGAATTATAAGGAAAACCTTTATAAGATGCTTTATAGATGGCATCTGCCACC
>NW_015391176.1:0-1402 GCF_001527695.2 Protobothrops mucrosquamatus
GAAACTCTACAATTTTAAATTGGGTATAATTTTATATTATTATAGTGGGTTTTAGGACAGGACAAATAATTTAATTAGTTTTAAATATTTTTAAATATTATGGTATTGCTGTTTTATTAATGTGCCTGTTCACCGCCCTGAGTCCCGCAAGGGAGAAGGGCGGTATATAAATCAAATAAATTTGAATTTGAATTTGAATCTATCTATCTATCTATCTATCTATCTATCTATCTATCTATCTATCTATCTATCTATCTATCTATCTAACTGTGTGTCTGCCTGTCGGTCTATCTATCTATCTATTTATCTATCTATGATCATTCTATCTATCTATCTATCTATCTATCTATCTATCTATCTATCTATCTAACTGTGTCTGTGTTTGTGTGCGTCTGTCTGTCTGTCTGTCTGTCTGTCTGTCTGTCTGTCTGTCTATCTATCTATCTATGTAACTGTGTGTCTGTCTGTCTGTCTGTCTGTCTGTCTGTCTGTCTGTCTGTCTGTCTATCTATCTATCTATCTATCACCTATCTATCTATCTATCTATCTATCTATCTGTGTGTGTGTGTGTCTGTCTTTCTGTCTGTCTGTCTGTCTGTCTGTCTATCATCTATCAATCTATCTATCTATCTATCTATCTATCTATCTATTTATCTATCTATCTAACTGTGTGTGTGTCTGTCTATCCATCTATCTATCTATCTATCTATCTATCTATCTATCTATCTATCTATCTATATCTATCTATCTATCTATCTATCTATCTATCTATCTATCCGTTTATCTATCTATCTATCTATCTATCTATCTATCTATCTATCTATCATCTATCTATCTATCTATCTATCTATCTATCTATCTATCTATCTATCTATCTATCTATCTGTCAACGCTGCAAATACTGTATATTCTTGCTTTGACAATGTGCAGAACTGTCTTGTATATATATAGTTAAACCAGCAACTGGGAAAGAGGGAGGAGCATAAGGATAGCCCGGGAGAAAGAAACCGGAAGTAAATCACATCTTCCAAGTTGATTGGAAGATGTGAACCATGACCCTACAATAAGGGAGTGGAAAATGTTTGGAATGTTATGCATAACAGAAGAGAAGCAGACCTAAGCATTCCACCATGCTGTGCTGACGTATTGTAACCTTAATAAATGCTTTTAGGAGAAAACATGCCTGAAAGTCCTTTTAAGTGTTTCGTTACTCAGACACAAGACATTATGCTTAGGTCTCATCTCATTCTAAAACAATATGGGGTCCCAAACCCCATCCACTGCCTCGAAGTTTAAGAGGTACTGGTAAAGATTTGGGGAACATTTGAAATGAAGGAGAAGAAATTGTCTGAGACCAGCTTCCTCCTAGCTGAAGCAGCTTCCCCGGGGGGGGGGGGGGGGG
>NW_015391176.1:4073-7450 GCF_001527695.2 Protobothrops mucrosquamatus
GGAAGGAAGGAAGGAAGATTGAAGGGGAAAGGAAGGAGATGGAGAAGGAAGGAGATTGAAGGGGGGAGGCGCTGCCAAGGATGCACAAGCAGCTCCGCACAATTGCCCAGGGAGGGGGGGAGGCTCTGGCGGAGAGCCTGGTGGAGAGCCAAGCAGCGGCACCTCCGGGGCCTTGAAAGTCGAGCGGAGGATCCGTGCGCCTCGGAGCCACCGACCGCCCTCTCACACCCTCCAACCTGGAGCCCCCCATCCTCATCCTGGCACCTCTTGCCCTCTCCCAGCCGCCGCCCGGGACCTGCCCGCCCCTCCAACCATCACAGCGGTGGGGTCGCGGGAGCCCCTTTCTACGCCACGCAGCCCATCGCACGCGAGAGGGGTGCGGCCGGAGCGCCAGCTCCCGCTCGGAAAGTGCTGCTTCTCCCCTCCTGGCCCAGCTGGCTGGCCTCCGACGCACATGCGGGCATCGCCGCCGCCTCGCCCTCTTCCCATCTCCCTGGCTGCTCCTGTCCGACAGCCCCACGGCCACGCCAGGTGCCAGAGGGCCGAGCCGGCCTTTGACGGTGAGGGAGGCGGCGTGGGCAGCGCGGGGGAGAGTCCCACGCGGTGCGGAGGGCGGCTGGGGGCAGACCGTGGCCAGGCAACCAGGAGGCATGGAGACCCGGCTCGGCGCCGCAGCTCAGCTCAGCCGGCAGCAGCGGCAGCGGTTTTGTCGCCCTTCTCTCCTTCCTCCTGCTGCCCCCAAAGCGGCTCAGGCAGGAGCCGGGAGGAAGAGGGGTGCCTGGGGGGAGCAGCCGGGCTGGCGGAGGGGCTGGCAGGCCGCACGGCACCAGCCCCCACCACGGCTCCATTGATGGAGGACCAGGCCGGGCAGCGCGGGGGCGGTGGGGATGGCTGCAGCGGCAGCCGCTGCTACATCATCGGGGGTCCCCACCGCCTTTGTGCTGCCCGGCCTGGTCCTCCGTCCATCAATGGAGCCGCGGTGGGGGCTGGTGCCGTGCGGCCCGCCAGCCCCTCCGCCAGCCCAGCTGCTCCCCCTAGGCACCCCTCTTCCTCCCGGCTCCCGCCCGAGCTGCTTTGGGGGCAGCAGGAGGAGGAAGGAGAGAAGGGCGACAAAACCACTGCCGCCGCCCCCACACTGCCCGGCCTTGCCCTCCGCCCATCCGATGAAGCCGCAGTGGGGGCTGGTGCCGTACGGCCCGCCAGCCCCTCATCCAGCCTGGCTGCTCCCCCCCAGGCACCCCTCTTGCCCCGGCGCCCGCCCGAGCCACCTGGGGGGCAGCAGGAGGAAGAAGGGGAGGAGGAAGAAAAGGGCAAGGAAGCCGCTGCCAGCACTGGGCCCCAGGAGGCGGCTCTCCTCTCCTACCTTTGCTGAATCTCCTTCCTTCCCGGCAGCCTGGACTCCGGCGCACCTTCCTGGCCAGCGGGTCCAATGATCGGGCTGGCTAGGGATTGCAGCGGCTGGTCTCCCTTGGGCCGCGGCTTGCAGGAGGGCTGGCCCGCTCAGCGGAGCCTCCAGTGGGCTGCTCCCAACAGGGATCCCGGGGCTTCCCCGGGCGGCTCCAAGGCCACGAGGCCCTGGCTGCGCTTCTCCCAGGGGGTGGGGCACCCGGGCGCAGGGCCAATCAGGAGCCCTGCAGGAGGTAAGTCCGCCTGAGAGAGAGAGAAGGGAAGCGAAAGTGCCTCTCTGTCTATCTGCAAATGGCGGAGGAGGCCGTGCGGAGACGGATGCAGAGTGGTGTCTCGGTTCCTAAGACCATCGGAAATATGTGTTTTCCGATGGTCTTAGGCGACCCCTGTGAAACGGTCATTTGACCCCCAAAAGGGTCGCAACCCACAGGTTGAGAACCGCTGCTCTAGAGTAACTGGTCTATCCCCTCAGGAAATTTTAATGGGGAGACCTATGCAGATGCCTGCCTCTCCTTCATCTTTTCTTCACCTGGCTGATATTCACATTTTGGACAGTGTCATGTTAGACTATTGCCGTGCCCTAGTGGCTACCTTAAAAGATTGTCATTCACAGGTTATTGCTGCACTCCCTAAAGAGCCTCTACATCCCTGTCACTCATTGGCTATTGGCGATTGGGTGCTTGTCAAAATATTTCAGCGAAAGAATTGTCTGGCTCCTCGTTGAAAGGGCCCCTTCCAGATACTCCTGACCACTCATACTGCAGTGAAGTGTCAAGGTCTCGCTTCCTGGGTGCATGCTTCGCACTGTAAGAAGATTCCAGCCCCAGACGAGGATCCCAGTCAACTATCTGTTGTCAACAAGGCAAAAATTGAAGTTTTGCCCACCAAGGAAGCAAGTGCTAGTAACCTCTGCTTCCCATCTCAATACAATCTACGATCCAAACAACGTCAGCAGTGACCTCTACCATCTCTTCCGACAATCAACGAGGAAACATAAGGATAATCCTATGGAGGCACAAAGACACCTACAAGGAACTGCTTGTATTAGAAAAGGCCTTATGCCTGCTGTTTGGACTATTACTGCTCTGCTATTTGTTAGCACCTCTGTTCATCTATACAACCTTTCTCGATCTACATACAAAAGGGCAGGCTCCGCCGTTCTGTATACTGAAGCTCCTGGCCAAATCAAGGAACATCATTCTCCGAATGAGATGCTTCGAAAACGGCGAGATGTGCAATTGAGTGTACCAACAGACGCACCTAAGATTCATGATTTTGCTAGCAACATGTATTTGGGTCTTGTTGATGCTTATCGAGCAGCTCATGCCTCCAGTAAGCTTGATAAGTGTTGGGTATGCAATTATAAAGGGGATACTGATAATATAGTTTCTCTTTTTGCCAGAGCCTTGCCTTGCTCATGGTATTCCCAGCTGGTGTCTTCCAGCCTTTTATGCTTTTTGCCACTAGATTTTTCTGCACCTGACCCATATTGGTCTGTTGTTCCATCCCCATATAAGCCTACACTGCTCCCCTTCCTTGACACTGCCTTGGGGGATTTTTGTTTAGAATCCAATGGTATTACCCTGTCTTTTGGAAATAGTAAAGAAATACAGTATAGCAGTACTAATATGGGGTATAGCGCATGTAATGTCACAATAGATTTGATGCTGTTTGGAGGGAACATCCAGGAAATCCTTTATATAGACGGTGCAACTTTAAATCCATTTTAAAATGAAACATCATTAGGTGTGATCCTTCAAAAGGGAAATGCATATTCGACCCTTGGCAACAGTATCTGTGATGACCCAGGGCACAGCACAAAGGCAATACAGACAGCTGGCAATGTAAACAGTTCTTTAATGGTTGCAAATTTCCTCCAAATGCCCCCACATTCGCTGGCAAGCCTCCAACCCAAATACACACACTCACCTTCCAGCTGACTCTGGCTGAAGGCAGTTTCTTTTTTTTTT
>NW_015391176.1:11442-15370 GCF_001527695.2 Protobothrops mucrosquamatus
TTCCAGTAACTCCGTAACTAGTAATAATCCAGCAGAAAGTGAAATCCAAAGTAAAAGTCCTCAATAAGTGAAAGTCTCTATTGGAAAGCAAAACGCCCTTCCGCGGCCATTTTTCTCCTTCTTCTTAAACTTAAACTTTACTCTTGATGGAGAAGTTATTCAAATCAGAGCTAAAGGCTCTTATCATGCCTCTCTCAAGCACCTGGATCACTCTGTCTGCTCCAAAATCTACTCACGATCTCCTTCAAGCAGAGGATGAGTCCGTGTCTGGCTTTGTTCTTGGAACGGAGGCAGCCCAAAGCGCGGAGAAAGGTCCCTGACTCCGGGGGAACTCACTTACACCCCCACAGCTATAAAGCTGTGGGGGCTCAGGAGCTCTACCCCTATCAGTGAAGCTCTCCCCCCTCCCCTTTGCCCGGGGAAGGGGATTCAAGCCGCGGAACAGCTGTTTGACGCTGCTCCTGCGGCTTTTACGCGTCCTCGGGGCAGGCGGCGAGAGAAAAAGCCGCCATCGGCACCGGAACTCAAACCGGAAGTCGCTGAAGGCAGTTTCAATACAGCCTGATTAGTATTTGAATGTCCTCAAGGCCATAAAGATAACAAACCAAACAAAACATCAACTTAATGAGTCTGCTTGAATCTCAGCTTGTCTGCAGAGTTTGCAAAGAGAAAAGTCAAGATGCAGTCTGAGGTTGTAATTCAGGAAATCCACATGGTCAGCCGGTCCAGTCGTCAAGGTGTCCAGGTTTTCCTTATATCTCAATCCCCAGGTGTGCCTTGTGGGGTGGGGCGGGATGCTCTCCTCCCGAGTAAGTGAGCCTGCCTGTGTTGTTCCCTCCTCCTCTCCACTCTCCTAGCTCTAGGATCAGGTGGGGGTGGGCCTTGCTCCTCGCCTGAACTCTGTCTCCCCTGTTCCAAACCTGAAGGGCCCTGGCCTGCCTCAGCCTGCCCTTCCCCACAGTCCTCCAAAGCCACAGACACCTCTCCCTGGGCCTCGATAGGGTCCTGTTCCGGCTCCATTTCCTCCTCTGATTCAGGCTCAGACGGAGGCATGACAGTATCCCTGTTATGACTACACGGTATATAAGGCTATCACTCCAAGTTCCCCGAACACTTGGTACCCTGCAGGCCCTACTCCTTATTTCAGGGTTTGTTGTTGTATATTCAATTCCATCGCTTGTTCCTTTCACTTTTGCTCCCACATCATTGCTATGCAGCAGAGTGAAATACCCCCATATTTTCAGCCATACAGTACAGAATCCAACGCTTCTGTTGAGGAATTATTTGTCTTCTCCCCTGCAAAGGTAGTATTTGGGATGGTTGCTCCTTCCAGATTGCAGTTCATTTGTGGTAACTGGGCTTATCGCTCTCTCCCTCCAGGATGGAAAGGTCGTTGTTACTTGGGCACCATCTTTCCCGGGCTGTTACCCTTGGTAGCCCCTACTGACCTCCATAAACCTGTTTATTCTCATCCTAAACGTGACATCCTTTCTAGTGGATGGAACCAATTTTTTGGCACCATTGTTCCCCAATTAGGTATTAATATGCTATGGGAAGAATGCAAACGATTTTCTGTTCTGTTAGAAACATTGGCTAACACTACAACTTCTAGTTTAGACATCATTGGTTCTGAACTCACTGCAATTCGCACCACTGTTTTGCAGAATCGTTTGGCTCTTGATTATATTATAGCCAACGAAGGAGGTGTGTGCAAGCTTGTGGGTTCATCATGCTGCGTCTACATTCCTGATGGCAACAAAAGTCTATTCCACAATATTGTTAAAATACAGCAAGCAGTACGGAATTACAAAGATGGCCCCCTTACCTCTTTTGGCAATTTTAATGATGTGAGGTTTTGGGGAGTTTTTTCTAACATGTTTTCTGGGCTAGGAGGCCGGATCGTATTCTTTTTGTTATCTGTTCTGTTCGTCCTTTTCCTTTTATATCTGATTTTTGGCCTTGTCAAGAGATGTCTCTTTACTGCCATCCCCAAGTCCTCTCCAGTGCCCATTATGACAGTTACTGCCCATGCTACTGCTTCAGCCCCTAGTCTACCTTCACAACGTTCCTCTTTGTCTAGTTCTTCTTCTTTAAACTCAGCTAACCTCCAGCCCTCCTCTGTTAGGTCTTCTGTGCAGTCGGCTGTCACTTTAACTGCAGAAGATCCTACTTATGTGAGCTTACTCACAGATGATCTTAATTACGCTCCTATGCGCAGATCCTCTACTTTTCGGTCTGCTTAGAGCATTTTTTTTCCTTTTTCCTCTATAGCTGAAACGCCTGCCAATCACACTAGTTCTCCTCCTTGATCTTACATGAAGGATGATACATTTATAATATGATTTGCTTCTTGTGTGTTGCTCGCTGATCATGTGTGTTGTCCTTACGGACAAGAAGTGGGGACTGTGGGAAGTGAGAAATATTGCCCCTTCCCATCTAATAGGATAGGAATGAATAAACATAGAATAGGCTCCATATTAGTGATTTAAAGCTTTAACTTGAACTTTATGCTGTTTCACAATAAGAATGTGCTATTTGTAATCTGCTGAGCTCTGTGCAATATAAAATGGAAAGTATGTAATTCTATATATATTTGGAATATACGTATTTTACCCGTGGGAAAAGAGGAAGCGAAAGTAGCAGATGTATAGAAGTTTCAGATGGGAACTGTCATTGCAAAGTAAGAATTATGAGTGGGTGGTCAGTAGAAGAAAAGTATAAAATTGTTGGTTTAAGTCTGGTTCGGGGCCATTGGTCTGTAGCTGTTCTACTGGAATCTGCTATTGCCACTTGGTCCTCATTGCAATGGGTTATTGATGTAAGTAATGCCATGTTATTATGCTATGTTCCAAATTATTAGAAAATAAACCTCTGAATCTTAAAGTAAGAATTGTTCTTTGTGTTACTGTCCTTTGTCTTTTCTATTGGGTTTTTCCATGACACAGGATTAAACGAACACTTAAGTTTAGCATCACCCTACTCTAGGGGGCTAGTCACGACCCTAGATGAGCACCAAATAGATTAAATAACAAAAGACACTTTAACTCAAGCTCCGAAATTTCAAAACGCTGGAAATGTATAAAAATCCATCTACTCACCAAACCAATTGGTCAGCTGTCCCAGAACCAATTGCTGAAGTTGCTTCTGTCCTTCCCAATAAAGACAACCTTCTTTTCCTGCAGCTGGCTTCTTTTATTTGGCGACACTCTCATCTTTCCCGGCTGGGAACTTGAGCAAATTCTTTCAACAGTTTATCAACTATAGTCTCAAAGCTAGATAACAAGACCTTAAAATTATCAAAGTTGAGACAGGGGAGAAACAATAAGTTCCAAAATATAGATGAGAGAGCAGTAGCTTCCCAAATGGACAACTCTTCCTGTTTAAGAGGTTCAGACCAAGGAAAACTGCAATAGATGCCTTTCTTTTTAGCTGATTAAACTGCAGCCCATCACAGGGTTCTATGGCTGTTGCCCTTGGAAATTCCATCCAGTTTTTTAGGATCCAGGCAGGCAATAGAGTGGCATGGAAAAACTCTCACAAAAGGAAATCTCCAAACCCTTGGGTCTCTGTCATATTATTGAAGGGAATAGTACAACAACAACAACAACAGCAATAATAATAATAATAATAATAATAATAATAATAATAATAATAATAATAATAATAATAATAATAATAATAATAATAATTAATAATAATAATAATAATAATAATAATAATAGTTGGAAAGGACCTTGGAGGTCATCTAGTCCAACCCCCTGCTCAGGCAGGAAACCCTATACCATTTCAGACAAATGGCTGTCCAGTCTCTTCTTAAAAACTTCCAGTGTTGGAGCATTCACCACTTCTGGAGGCAGGTTGTTCCATTGGTTAATTGTTCTAACTGTCAGGAAGTTTCTCCTTAGTTCTAGGTTGCTTCTCTCCTTGA
>NW_015391176.1:16319-18478 GCF_001527695.2 Protobothrops mucrosquamatus
ATGGCTGTCCAGTCTCTTCTTAAAAACTTCCAGTGTTGGAGCATTCACCACTTCTGGAGGCAGGTTGTTCCATTGGTTAATTGTTCTAACTGTCAGGAAGTTTCTCCTTAGTTCTAGGTTGCTTCTCTCCTTGATTAGTTTCCATCCGTTGCTTCTTGTCCTGCCTTCAGGCGCCTTGGAAAATAGCTTGACTCCCTCTCCTTTGTGGCAGCCCCTGAGATATTGGAACACTGCTATCATGTCCCCCCTTGTCCTTCTCTTCATTAAACTAGAAATACCCAATTCCAGCAGCCTTGCCTTATATGCTTTGGCCTCCAGTCCCCTAATCATCTTTGTTGCTCTTCTCTGTACTCTTTCTAGAGTCTCAACATCTTTTTTACATCGTGCTGACCAAAACTGGATGCAGTATTCCAAGTTTGGCCTTACCAAGGCATTGTAAAGTGGTATTAACACTTCACGTGATCTTGATTCTATCACTCTGTTAATGCAGCCCAGCACTGTGTTGGCCTTTTTGGCAGCTGCAGCACACTGCTGGCTCATATTTAAGTGATTGTCCACTAGGACAGGGCTTGTCAACCGGTGGTACGCGTACCACTTGTGGTACGCGACCACCTGGCTGGTGGTACGCGGTGTCGCCTTCCTCCCCCCCGCGGCGTCGCCTTCCTCCCCCCCTCCGTTCCTTCCCACCCAACTTGTTTGTGGAAAATATGCTGCTTGGCGGCAGCCTGCACGAACTTTACCGAATGTGCCCTGCAGGAGGCACTTGAAGAGCGCAGGCGCAGAGCAAGGGCCCCCCTCCCCAGGGACTCATTGTGCAGCAATTGGTTTGACTTCTCGTGCACTTAGATCAGCGAAGGGGAGGCCGCCGCAGCGCCAAACTCCTGCGCCCGTCAGCTGGCAACCCCCGAACTTGCGCTTGTCAGCTGGGAGGTCTGGCGCCGGCGCCGGCTGCCAGTCTCCTTTGCCACCCCGCACGTCGTCCTCGACTCCTCCCCCAGCCTGTTCATGTCGAGCCCGCCGGGGCTGGACAGGGAGAGAGGAAGGAGCAAGGGACTCCTCCTCCTCTCCTAAGGTTCAAAGCATGATCAGCTTCCCAAGGGCGCCACAATCCCAATTCATGTGTTTCTGCCGTACCTCCTCAGCGCTCCCGGGAATGGGGCGGGCGGAAGAAAGCTTGGCTAGGCTAGGCAAAGAAAAGCCACAGAGCCGCGAGCTCAGATCGCAGGCAGGCCGGGGAAGGGGGTGAAGAAGAGGAAGGGGATTGGGAGAGAGAAAACGCCAAGCTTGTCCTTGCCTTTCCCAAGAACCTCCTGCGCCACCTCACAGGAACACCTGGTTTCAGATTTACGCCACAAAAGTTTTTCTCGCACAGAAGAGAGAGGAAAAACAATTGTGGAACACTCAGGAATCCCTTCCAAGGCACCATGTACCTTGGTGCTTATTTCCTAATGCCTTCCCCCCATGTTTTCTGCTCCACCCCGAATTCACCTCCCTTCCACTCTCCTTACGCAGCCATTTATGGTCTTAATACAGTCCTAAGTCTGTCTCGCTTTCAACACCCCCTAAAATTCTTCATTCAGGCAGGCTTCCAGAGTTCGGCTGGCAGGATGCAGGTAACCCCTCCCCCCTGTCCTGCAGCCTCCCACGACACCGTGCCGCTCTGCATACCGCACCTCCGTGTCTCAAGCCTCCATGGCACAGAACTGCTGGCGTTATGCTTGGGCGGAAGACTTTTTCTTTTACAGATGGGGCGGGTGGGCCTGACATTCGCGCGCAGGCAGGACCCTGCCCGCCGAGCAGCCGCTTCCCCATCGCCCTCCACGCCAGCCGGCTCCGTCGCCAGACCTCCCAGCTGACGGGCGCAGGTCCGGGGGTCGCCATCTGACGGGCGTAGGAGTTCGGCACTGCGGCGGCCTCCCCTTCGCCCTCCGCACCGGCCAAAGCTTTGCCTGACGTTCCAGCTGACGGGTGCAGGTCCGGGGGTCGCCAGCTGATGGGCGCAGGAGGTAGGCGCTGCGGCGGCCTCCCAGCCGCCTGCTTCTTCGGCTGAAGCAGTTTCCAGGGCTTGCATGGTTGCAGGCAGCGGGGAGCGCGTCAGTGGCCCTTGGGGAGCATGCAAGCCCTTGCAACTGCTCCAGCCGAAGAAACAGGCGGCTGGG